>NC_056728.1:1267431733-1267731733 GCF_019279795.1 Protopterus annectens
TCTCAACCTTTTAGACAAGAAATATGGACAAAGCAATAAATAATGGGGGTACAAAGGCCCAAAAATAGGGGCACCTTTTAAATATTTCACTTACAATCTTAGAAAGTATGTAGAACAACAGGTTTTGGATTAGTGTGAATTTTCTGAAGGGTATGAAGGGTAAAACTCAAATGACTATCATTATTTCCTGACTTCAACCCTCAATGATTTGCCAGTGTTTTGCAAGAAAACCACAATTTTAAGAGACACAAACCAAATACAGAAGGCAAAAATCTAGACATTCTGCAAAAATCTGTACAGTTGAGACGTATGGTCTGGATTCCATTTGCTACAGACATATTTCAGCCTTAATATGCTTCATGGGTATAGTAACGCAAGAGAAAATATGTTATGTTCTGAAACACGTAGATTTACAAGAAGCATTTAGTATCTATCTCTCTTTCACTCTCTCTCTCTCCATCTCTCTCTCTCTCTATCTATCTATATATATATATATATATATATATATATATATATATATATACATACACACATACATACGTGTGTGTGTGTGTGTGTGTGTGTGTGTGTGTGTGTGTGTGTGTGTGTGTATGTATAGATATATATATATATATATATATATATATATATATATATATATATATATATATAGGTCTACTTTGAAACATCTAAAACCCATAACATCTAATTTCATAGCACTGAGACCAGATCATCTAAAACCCAAAACATCTAAAACCCATAACATCGAATTTCATAACATCTAATAGTACAAATCACATGAAAATAACATCCCCTCCACATAAAAGACATATAATGACACCAGATATTTTGAAGGGGACCATATATATATATATATATATATATATATATATATATATATATATATATATATATATATATCAGGGTTGGTTATTGAGTAAGGTGGAAATTAAAAGCAAAAGCGTCATAGTGGATGTATACATAACCCATGCAGGAAGATCCAGGCAAAACACAAAAATGAGCCAAAATCTTGAGTATGAAGACATTTACAAAAGCCTTTATGAAGGTATCATGGGAGTCATGCATAAAAAGTAATATGGAGACGTCATCCTTATAAGAAGAGTAGCAAGAACTGGGTTCAGATTTTATCTTGACTAATATGTATACTACTGTTTGTAGCCTAATCTTTAGCTATGCATACCACCTCCTCATCTAATGAACTTCTACAGCTAGGGACAAGGGTATTGCCAGGGTATCTGAATCTGTAATCCAGCTTCCAGACAGGTGCCACACCCCCAACAAGGGTGTTACCACATATTTATCATTACAGACCAAACTCCTATGATGGTCTCCAACTAACACAAGTCATTTTATTATGGCACATATCATAATATCATAGATATGGAACTGAAAATACAGCACACATACTAAAACTCTTACATTAGAAGCCTTTATAGCTAGTAATATAACATACATAATTCTGGATTCAGTTATCTTTTTGCTGGTTTACTTGTATTATTTTAATTTAATTTCTGCATTTAATACTGAAATATCTGGTGCCTTGGTATGAGATAAACTGTTTTCCCATAAAAATAAAATTGAGCACTGTGGCTTATGGGATGTATGTCTGGGTACACAAATGTTTATGAATAACTTGAGTATATGTATTGGTGACAGATCTGTCTGTATTTCTTTTCATTGTAGCAGCTATTTTGTGAGGATTACTATCAAAATGTTGATGTTCAGAACACTGAACATTTGATACAATGAAATGACGTAACATTTCCAGCATACTAATTAGCTTATAATGTTGAATCTGTTGATCGAATTTAACAGATTCGACATTAATGTCGAAAATTGGCCATGATGGAAGTGTAGGTGCAAACATAAATGAAACACCTACGCTATCGATCATGTTTTAGTAGAGGGGCAAGCCCCCCTGCGCCCCCCCCTTACCCCCTGCATATTAAATATTCTAACTTTGATATCGCATTACAGTGAGGAAAGGAATACATTTCCCTTTCTGCACTGTACCACAACTCTACTCACAACATTGAGTTACTGTCTCCGAATACACACTTGCATTCACTCATATGTAATCTCGATCTCCTAATGTTCGGCAACACGGAAAGTCGACTAACATTTGACTTTCCGCGTTCGCAGAACCAAATTTTAACATTTTAATAGTAAACCATTGTAAACAACATTTTATCTGGCTTCCAAGTTCTTTTAACAGAGATGACACACTGATACTTTCAGAGGTCATTTAAATTGTAAACTTGATAAATTTTATAAAGCACAGTGGTTATCATCGTTAATGGGGGGATAAGTTTACCCTGTGAAAACAGGTAACTAACATCATTTTACAACAGCAGGAGAAATGCACAATACTCTACTGCTCTTTTACCCTTATTGTCTGAAGATGTTACATTTGTTTTCCGGCTACCTGTCTTCACTTTAGAAAAGACTTCATACAGTTAAACAAAGGAGGCTGTCCAGTCCACAGTCATTAGAAACAAGCAGTAACTTACATTTACCAACTAGAGGGCAAAAACCCATAAAGCTCTAAATCTAATTACAAGGAAAAGATCATATTTAATTACTTTCACATCAAATAATATGTAAAAGAAAATTATCATTCATGACAGCAGACTCATTATCCAGCAATTGACTGTTCTGTAGTGATAAATACCTTTAGAAACATTCACGTTAAAAGGATGAAAGTCTACAGACTATTTTTTGTGTAAGTAGTTGAGCATACAAGGAGTTTGTTTTCAAAAATAAGGACAATGCAACTTTTGCTTGAGGATGTTACTTATCTTGAAAAAATAGCATGCTGTGAATGTTCCTATGTATATTCAGTACTGACCCATAAACCACGTCTTCTCCTATGTCACCCTTAATTTCATCACACCTGTCAACATCATGTGATGCAAACCTAGGATCATTGGGAATGGCTAACAGAAGCTATATGCCTATATGCTGGTTAGCTGAAAATAATCTGTGCCAAGGCTATAGCAGATAGAGAGGGAGAATTCTGAAAGGATATTGGGCATATCCGTGAAGCCACAAATGTTGTTTTCTTTGGAAATCTATGTCCCCAGCATCTCAGTGACGACGGTCAGTTCCTGTATTTCCTTAGACATAATCATTTCAGAGTTCACTACATCTTGGGCAAAAGTGAGAAAAAACTTTGGAATAATAGTCATTCAGCCACACTTGATTGTCGAAGGTCTATATAGAAGCACACAATAGAATATGGTGCTCCCACAGGAGCACTGTATTGTGGAGGTTATGGGTGCCATGCTATAAATTAAGATGAATTCCATCAGCCCCATGTGCCCAGACTATAAAACTAAGAAAGTAATTTACATTTCCCATTCTATTATTTTGCATTTTTTTTCCAGCAATTTCTAGGAGAGTATGTTTCTACAATAAACTCACCGGTACAATCTTTTACTGGCACAGACTAACAAACAGCAAATTTAATTGAACTGACTAAAATGACATAGTTTAGTTGCCAACAACAGTAAATCTGATTGCCATCCTGATCAGACTAATTAACTGGAATTTCATGCATCTTTATCCAGCTGTACATACTGACATCCACTGTCCAGACCCAGCATGACCAAATCCATTTACCATAGCTGGAGCCTTCTTCACACAGCCATAAACACTGGTCTCAATCAGACTGTTGTCTGGCGTAGACTGCCTATACATTTGAAACTAAGGTCTTAAGCAAATTTTTCTTGTGAGTTCAGTATACCTTAAACTCTTACTCATCTTATGTTGGAAAAAAAAGAGCATATCAACAGATGGTTAAGTCTCAGTGTAGCACACCAGTTACAGTAACAGTCTATAATATATCCATTTGGATCAATGTTTGTTGTTTGGAAAATTTCTTTTCTGCTTTACTTAGGTTTTCTTGCATGCCATCTGTATAAATTTGTAAAAGCTCTGATCTAGCAGATAGTTGTATTACCACATTACAGGCCATGATCTATGTTATATATTAGCCCAATTCTTGGTTAGTTTTAAACCTCATTCCTCATTGCTCACTTTTCATCATGCTGTAATGTTGGATATTACATGATAAAATTTGTTTCACAGCTCTTTCGTAAATTTCCAACTCAGAGTCTAATTTCAGATCCTTTCATTTTAACCCACTCCTAAAGCACAGAAACTTTAGGTTACAAACGATGCTGTATTTAAAAAAAACTGCATTACAAGTACTTGCTTGGATGGCCTTCTGAGGTGGAGATACATGAAAACTGATATCTAGTTATAAAGTATTGATTTTAGACTTTTTTTCAAATATTTCAAAATGATAATCAAAATTAATGGTTTGCACCGCTAAGCACAATAGTGTGCACTGATTTGAAGCAATGTTAAGACACATAGCCAGTCTTTTTTTTTTTTTTTTTACTTTGATGTAATATTTGCAGGGCTTACTGTTTTATGTCAGGTACAAATAGTAGTTGTTTCCAGTCCTCTATGGATTGGTAAGGCTAAGTAAAGTAGTTTATCAGGTTAAGAAGGCAATATGGCACAGAAGACTAAACTGGCTCTGTTGTGTGTCTCAGTACTAAGTCTGGAAGTTGGCATCAGGGAACCATTCAAATTGGAAATCACTACCAAGTCAGACTTAAAGATTTTTACACACAGCACTCACACACACGCGCACACACACACACACACACACACACACATATATATATATATATATATATATATATATATATGTATATACATATATATATAAACACAGACACACACACATATGTACATATATATAAAGTAAAAAATGCAGGAAAAGGCAAGTAAAAAGTCACAGAACACAATTGCAAAAGTGTTCATTTTATGCTTTGTTTTATTGACACAATTTATTAAAGGATTTTATGTTTGTGATATCTGCCATGGTAGTCACTACTGTTTTAGTCTTTTACATAAATATAAGCACACACATACATGTATATATATATATATATATATATATATATATATATATATATATATATATATATGTATATACACGTGTGTGTGTGTGTGTGTGTGTGTGTGTGTGTGTGTGTGTGTGTGTGAGTATGCGCGTGCGTGTGTGTGGGCACGTGTGTGTGCGTATGTATGTGTGTGTGTGTATATATATATATATATATATATATATATATATATATATATATAAAAACACACACACACACACATATATATATATATATATATATATATATATATATATATATATATAAAAACACACAGACACATGTGCATGCTTACATGATCATACACAAACCCATATACAAAGCATTATACGTAGGAAAATTAAATTAGAAAGAGACAATACATTCTGCACATTGCCAGTTTTATATAGTTGTCCAAACCTCACAAATAAATAGTACAGAAACGATATATATTTCAAAGCTCATTTGCAATAAAATACATACAAAGCAAATATAGCCCCTCTGTTTAAAATTGGACAAAAGCTCTGCAGAAAAAGTGTCACTAGCAAGTATGATAGAGTTGATTTGTCTTGCCAACGCACACATTGTTATACATTGTAGTGGTTTGTCTCCATAATGGACTACAGTCAGTCAGTACCTAGTAGTGCCAGAGTTTGCCTCACAAGCAACACCAGTGTTGGCCTGCATTACTACCAGCACACAAAATAAAATGTGCTACTACTCCTTCATCCTGTGTGATTGTGAAATTGGAATTATAAGTAAAGCACAGATAAAATGACTTGAAACATATTCAGCTGACTTGTGGGTTTACAAGTGTGAGAAAAATATTTTTTGCATCTTCTGTCTGAATCTGCTGTTATTCCCAGCTCCTAAATAAAGCACAGTTGGTCCACATAGATTTTAATAGAGGATTTTTGCTATTATTATAATTCATTCCATTGTTAAAACTAAGTCTGTTTTAAAGGCCTTTTCATTTTATTTAATTTTATTTTATACTTGACCATTTGGGTGGACTGGTCCAAGGACTGTTTCCAGCCACGACCCAGGCCACGTGGCAAAGACACAATATGAGCTGTGAAACCGAAATCTGTAACACAGTCATAAAGGTTACTGTACAAAGCAATGCATTAATAGACTATACATAAATGCAAGCAAGAAGAGTAACCATAATGGATTTCACTTCAGGGTAGTATTGTAAATGAACTGGCTGTATTTTGCCAATCAACATAAAAAAATGTTTAAGCAAACATAAACCACATCCTAGGCTTTATAAGTCTAGAATGTAAGTCAGTAACACAGCTAATAAGATGTGGATAATTTCATATTAGTAGTATAACAATTCTTGCGTAACTAAGTAGATACCCTTCCCAAATCAAATATATGTTATAATAATTAGTACTGTCCTGCTATCATTAAAGTTGATATGTCCAAATAATTTAAATATATACATATTTCCATATGTACATTAGCTTTCTGAATATAAATATTGCCTTTCAACATCAGTTATACCTCATCTACCCCAACACTTTCTAAAACAAGTTAATTTTCAATATCTTCATGAGTTCATTCACTAAGTACATGTAATTAAACCATCAAATTATATTTTTGAAACACACGGTTTCTTTATATCAAGCAAATACTTATTATGGCTGTATTTTTATCTAGATGCACTTACCTGACAGTAATGTAGAGGAAATGAAAAGGACTAAATTCACAAATAAATCCATTTCAAATATGTGTCCATGCGGGTTTTCATAATAGCACCATTTTGTATAGCATAAACTATTTTACAGTTATAAATTCGAGTTACAAAGGCAAACAAAGGAAACTGGAATATAGACTGGTATTTTACATGGGAAAAAAAACTTTGCAGAGGTCCTTACTAATAATTCCTTCAAATGATACTGGATTGGAACAGACTGTAGCAGTTTCTTTGCAGTCCAAGCACAGGGAGTTGGAGTTCCTTTTTCCTGTTTCCTCTGTAGATTAGGATGGGAAAGGCAAAAACTGTAACTTATGTTGCCCTTCACTGCTAACAGGAACTGGAAAAAAAAACTTCTCCTTTTATGTCAGCATATTTATCATGCTTCCTGTAACAGCAGTAACTAATAACTGTAGTACAAGTAGTTGTAGATGACAATGTTGACCGATTTAAAAAAATATATAACCGCATATATGTCTCTGTGGCAGAAGGGCCATTTCTACTACTACATCTGTGTTTTATATATATATGTATATATATATATATATATATATATATATATATAGTTTCACTTCATAATACTGAAATATCAAAACACTGAAAATGAGAAAACTTCATAATATGGAAGCTCAAAATACTGAAAATCAAAATCCTGAAAACTCAAAATCCTGAGTGTCAAAATACTGAAAACAGATAAGATACATATACTGACTGTAAACAACAAAAACCTAATTACATTCCTTCAAATATAAGCAAGGAGGCAAGCCCTCCTGCACCCCCACAACTACTGCTACTTAAATATATCAACTCCAAGATTGCACTTAATGTAGTGAAGTAATTGGTGGAAAGTAATATGATTTATCTTGTTTAAACTTGTTATATGTATGCTGTGTGTTTTCAGTATTTTAAATTTCAGTATTTTGAGTTTTCAGGATTTTGAACTTTCAGGATTTTGGTTTCAGTGCTCTGAGTTTCAGTATTGTGATATTTCAGTATTATGAAGTGAAACCATATATATATATATATATATATATATATATATATATATATATATATATATATATATATGTGTGTATATATACATACATACACACATATATATATATATATATATATATATATATATATATATATATATATCTATAAGAAATGACAAAGTCAAAGAATCAAAAGACTATGAGTGATGAATATTCAGAAAAAATATTACATTTTACCAGAAGAGATGATGTGCTTTCAAAAAAATGCAAATAGAGATTCCAAGGATGTGCTGTAATCATATAATATTAAATTATACACCACAAAGCAACAACCACAACCTCATCAGTTTATGCAGTTTAGAAAATAGCAATAATGATCACTCTGACAGTGTCATTATGGTTTTTCATTTTGTGCAAAATATTGAGTGAATTTACTAACCCAGAGACTTAATGGCATATGCTTAATTCGCACTTTTAATATTAACTGAATAAATAAATCTGTGAATGTTCCACTGTGATCCTTCTTGTGCAGATATTACAAAAAGAAATTCCATATAGAGGTTTTCCTTTAGGACCTGCCTCAGCATAATCACATCAGTATTCCAAAGGGCCTAGGTTTGAGTACCACGTAAGGCATTTGATTATTTCTCACTTGAGTTTGTGTATAATATAAAATATGTGTTCCATATGTATGTAATAAAGTGGAATTAATTGTGTAACCACTCAGTTGTCTTCTAAAAGGGCATACAGTTCAAAGCAACTTCAGTAGAGTAGCTGGTAAAATACTGCAAAAAGGCATTGCAGACTACCAGGTTTGAAGTCCCAGCTAAAGCATTCATTTATACAATTATTTATTTTACGTATGCTCTTCCATGCTTCCATGCAGGACTGTAAAATTATTTGGGTGTGTGTGTGTGCGTGTGCGCACGCGTGTGTGTAGCCATTACTTTATGCGATGAGGAAGTCTGATGAGTCTAATATGCTTGTAGACACACAGGGCCAAGCTTCCTCTGTGGTGCATTTTGAAGTACAGATAAACAAAATAGTATTCAGAAGACCTTGTATTCAAGTTTTAGAAGAGGCACTTAACTCTTTTAAACATATGCATCATAGTTACAAACTGCTGTTTGAAATTAGTTTTGACAATAAAAAAGTAATCTTATTGTAATCAAGCCGTAACGTTTATCACAGCCCAATGTAGCATCAACCTTTTCAGTATATACCAACACATTCTGTTTACCTTTGTCACTGTTTTGCTGCATTCGATTTCATGGTTACATTTATGTTATCTGTCTCCCATCTTGTTCTCATTCTCTTTTTCACTTGTTTCCAGTACCAGTCGTTTAGTATATAATTAATATCCAGGTTACACTAGTTGCACTATATCACCCTACTATTTGTAGCACTGAGTATGAGGGGCCAGCTATAAAACACCTCTCTGGTTCCTTCAGATACCCCTGTAGTTCTAAAGGCTTGCTTGCTCATCCTGAACTATTTCAGCCATGTAAAATCATCAGCAAGCATGTTAATATTACAGCCCAAGATCCAAGGTATATCTGTTATAAACACATTAAATGAAATATATCGTTCAGCCAACATTTTCAACACCAGTACTAGTATTTTTATTCTGAGTATCACCACATTTTAAAATCTTGCTCAACATCCTGTTCTTAATCCAGTGTATCATTCACTCAGTCACTCATTCATACATTTTGTCACTCATTCATTAAGTCATTCTCCAGTGATGAGTTTAATCCAGACTAGAGTTTTGAGGCTGATCATACAGCAATGAAATAATCACAATTGGGGTGAATGTCCATCACAGTTTCCATAAACTCCTATCAACTGTCCATGATTTTGAAGAATGCCCCGGATTTTGCCTCACATTTTTGACGTCTCCCAAAAAATATTTCATTATCTACTAAATCACTGAGGATTATAGTCAGTCAATAACAGCATTCATCAAAGTTTCATACTTATTATTCAGAAAATGTATGTAGATGCAAAAATGAAAGGTATGTACTCATCATAACAATAGATCCATGTTGTATGTCTTCATCTGGTTCAACCTGTGCGATTTGGCATCTGACTCAGATCTGACACAGCCAGTTCTAAAGCCTTTCAGCTTGACTTGTCTCTGCCTCCCTTACCCATAACTCCCTGCTCCTCCATCATTTCCCCAGAACAAGTCCCCCCTGAGTATTAGTAGAATTATACAATATATCCAACTAATTCCTATTTCCTGCATAAATACAAGAAAAATGCTCAGAGAAAATGAGAAACTTTAGGTGACCAGAAAGAAGGGCCCCTGCTGTCCAGTCATCACCAAGGGGAGACTCGCCAAATCAACAAGGATGATGGGTGCAGGAGAGCAGGAAGGTTGAACCAGATAGAGACAATGTGAATCTACCATTATAGTGAGTACTTAACTTTCATATCTGATGTTGTCTGCTCCACCTGCATTCAACTTGTGAGACAGAGTCCCCAGCCATGACAATTCCTAGGGAGGAACTTAGGAAGGGTATTCCACAACACAATAAAAAGAAAAGAATCCCTGGACCTGGATTGAATGTTCAGCTTATAATGAGGCAAAAAGGTATGATGGCCCAACCAAGTAGCAACAGCACAGATATCCATAGGTACTCTCGAAAGAAAAGCTGTAGAAGTAGCAACAGCTCTAGTTGAATGGCCTCTAGGCTTTTGTGAAAGAGACTTGCCTGTCGGAGAATATGCAAACAAAATACAATCTGGCAACCACATGGATAAAGTTACTTTAGACAGGTGAGCCCAGCCTGGATTTTGAGAAGGAAGCAAACAACTGGCTAGATTTTCTGAAGGATTTTGTATGGCAAAGTTAAAACTGATGTTGCCGATGCATGTCCAAACAAAGCAAAAGGTATTCACTTTTATTGGAAAAACTGGGAAAGAACACATGAACTGTGAAGGTCATTCTCTGAAGGTACCTTAAGTAGGAAAGAAGGGCTTGTACAAAGGGACACTCTGTTCTTATGAAAAACCACACAATGTGGAGAAGAACCAAGAGCTTGCAATTCTGAAACCCTTTGGTTGAGGTAATCACCACCAAAAACAAAGTTTTCCAGGATAAAAAGCTTCAGATCCGAGGAGGCTGAATGTTCAAAGGGGGGACCAGTCAAGACCTAAATTACAAAGGGCAGATCCCAGAGAGGCACTGGATCCCATACTGGAGGACAAAGAAGAAAAATACCTTTCATAAAGGCCTTGGAAATCTTGAGAGAAGCCAAGGATATATTATCTCTGCCAATATAAAAGTTTGAAATGGCTGATAAATGAACCTTGATTGTAGAAAAGCTGGAGCCTGAACCAAACAGCTCAGCTAGAAAATCCAAAACTGATTCAAAGGGTCTGAGAAGGGATTAAGTCCCTGAGTCTCTACCCATAAAACAAATCTCTTCAATTCACTGGTGTAAAAGAGATCTGGAGGCTAAGCAAACATCAGAGCATCCCTGAGTGCCTGTCCCAGAGGGGGAACAAGGACATAATAGCTGTCACGCTTGGTGTTAGATGGGAATGCAAACAGGTTGCAACATGGAGTGCCCCACTCTGAAAAATCCAAGATGCAGTGCCACCACTGGATTTAAGGACCATTCATGGAGCAATAGAATGCTCCTGCTGAGACTGTCAGCCAGAGTGGTAAACCTCCCCAGGATATGCGCTGCCAACAAAAACCACAGATTGCCCACTGACAGACCCTCATGGCCTCTTGACAAATAGGGTAAGAGTACATTCTCCTCCATTTGTTGAGGTGTCAGACTACCATCATGTTGTCCTTCTGAACTGCAATCACATCCCTGAGGAAAAAAATCCTGAAAAGCCTGCAGCTCTAGGATGGCCGCTCTCATCTCCAGAACAATGACGTGAATGTAAGCCTCTGCAGAAGATAAAGACCCTTGAACAGTCCTCCCTTCTAAATGCCCCCACCCTAGTAGGGAGGCATCCATGGTGACCATGGGTAAAGTAGAAGGAATTACAAAAAGTCTTCCCTATAGTAGTAACAGAGACTGACCATCACTGAATCTGCTTGTGATCTACTCTCATCAGCTATATTGGGAAATCCAAAGGATGGGTAAGAAGTGACCATTGTATGGACATTATCCACTGCATTGCTTGCATATGATACCTGATGAGAGGGACTATCCCTATCATAGCTGCCATATGACCCAAAGGCTTTAGAAATACATGAGCCGGAGGTTTGAGAATCATAAGCATTGACAAGGCCTGAGCTTGCAGACTGTGAACTCTGGAGGAAGGGAGCTTGGCAATCTGTTGAACTGTGTCCAAACAACACCATATGAATTCTAAGACTTGTACAAGCTGAAGGCTCGATTTTGGGTAACTGTTTCTGATACCTACATTTTCACATAGTTAGAGCAAGGAATCCCTAGCTAATATCAATGAGCCCTTCATGGGGCGAGTGAGGAGCTAATCATCTGGGTACAGAAAGACCTGAAACCCCTGAAGCTGGAACCAGGCTACAACTACTGCCATGCACTTGGTAAACACCTGAGGGGCTGTGGTGAGACCAAATGGCAGGGCCCTGAACTGATAATGATTGACCCCCAGCTGGAAGTGAATGAACTTCCAAGAATGCTGATCTATCTTTATGAAATAGTACATCCAATCACTCTTCCTCAGAAGAGGCAATATGGACTGCACTACGACCATCCAGAAATTGGCATTTATGATGAATTGATTCAGCTTGCTCGCATCTAAAATTTGTCTGATGTCTTTTGTCTTCTTTTGTACTAAAATAAAACTGAAATAGACCCCAGATCCTCTCTGGTCTGGTAGGATCTCTTGGGTAATTTGGTTCGTCAGCAGCTTGCAGATCTCTGCCACTGAGGGAAGTCTTTGATGGGGTGTAACATCAGGGAGATGTTTTGGGAGACCTTTGGGAATTTCTATAAAGGGGACAACATATCCTCTGCATAGGACTCTCAACACCCAACATCTAAGGTGATAGCCTCCCAAGCTCTGGGGTGGGCAACTAAATGAGCCCTGACTGCCTTCAGAGGCAAGTAGTTGGGCAGTCCTTCATGATCATGAAACAACTTGCCAGAAAAAGCCCTGTGGAAGCCATGATTCTGTGGACAACCTCTGCCCTTGGGGGGGGGATATCCATTATGATTCCCCCTGCCCTTGGGAGGAACTCTCAGGGGAAATATCCTGGGAAAAAACTCTGATGTCTTGCTTACCACCTTTCTGATTCCTAAAAAGGGATCACTGGGGGGGGGGTTGACTCCCACATCGGACAATGTCTTCCCTTCTTGTTCGCTCTTCTTCAATGTGTCCTTAACTTTGGGTCCAAACAAGGAGGACCTGTCAAAAGTGCATTAATAAAGGACACTTTGAAGCAGTCCATTAAGTTCCATAGTGGCATCCAGGTGTGGTGTCTCAGTGCAGTTCCAGTGCCTGACACTCTGGATGATCCATCAGCCACATTTGAAATGAGTCTCGTTGAAACGTTGATGGTGGAAGTCAGGGTGGAAAAAAGTCTCCAGTTCTTCTGGGTATCCGCAGACTGCTGTTTTTTGAGGGTACTTGACACTTCAGAGACCAGATCTCACTGAAGCCTTGCCATGTGAGATAAGTAATTAGGAGTCCTCAGAGTAAAGATGGATGAGGCATAGGATCACTTCCCTAACCAACCCAGCACCTGAGACTCCCTGTTTACAAGGAGGGGAGGTGTGGATCAAGGAGCTCTATTCAGAAATCTCCTTTTTTGTGGCTGTCACCACCATGCTGGCATAAATGGCTGGACCCTTGCTCCAATCAGCCCTGTCTTTCGGGGGGGGGGTGCAAGAACTGTGTCCGGTTTCCAAGGTATTGGTTTTATTGTGTCAAGCTCCTTCCACACTGTTTGAGATTCCAAATCTATAAAGGTATCCAGAGGGGCTACACCAAAGGCCTCCAGGAAGACTTACTCCCTCTGAGAAGGGGCTTTGGTGGGCCAGCCCCTGCACTGGCAAAGCATCTCCAACAAACTTTGTCATGCAGGGACCTGAGGAAACCCTCTTCTTCCTTGAGGTCAGTATCCTCAGTGAGAGATTCTTCCAGAGAATCCAAGTGCTTCCTCTTGCACTTTCACTTCCCTGAAACCTCCCACTCTGGCAAAGCAGAAGAACAAGAGTAGGGTAACCCCTCCAAGGGGCAGACTGGTGGCCAGTTGATGCAGGCTCTCTGGGAGCAGCCTGATGACTGGTCAGTAGCACAGATGAAAAATGAGACAAGGTGCTGGCTGGAGATATCTGACCCTTCTGTCTAATTGAGAACATCCTTGCTACAACATCAAAGGCTGAGGTCAAAGCAGGCCTCCTGGATCTTAGGGTCGCAGAACCAGAAGGCACCAAAGACAATACTGAATCTGATGGTACTGTGCCCAGACCTGACATTAAGATCAGAGCTGAGCTATCTAAGGCTGAGGCTCCAAGGAGGAGTGACAGAATGTACACCAGAATTGTCAACCCCAACCCTGAAACTCCAGTCTTGACATCACGGCTCCAAAGAGCCATTGGTCCCACACAGATCAGGTTCAAAGCTACCAAAGAACCTGATGGTTCCAAAGAGCACCAGGCTGCTGGATCTCATCCAGAGATGGAAAATCCACTGGCCCTGAAGACCTCAGATCTGAGAGGCCAAGTAAGAAATATGAAAGACAGAGCTGTATCGGACCAGAGGGTCTGAGGCCTAATTGCATCTGTGCCTGAAAAAAGGACCACACAAGCTGCTCTATTTCTGATTGCTTGATACTGCTCACTGACCTGGACAACTGGACAGACAAAGCCACTGAGAATGTCTTCAATGGTCAGCACAAAGAAGACCCCGCATGTCAGATCTGAGCCAGTAAGGCTCAGAACCCAGGTGGAGAAGGGGAGGACTCTGGTGACCAAGAAGGAGAACCCAGGAGGATGGCATAAAGGGGTGGGAGGATGGCATAATAGTTAGGGTGTTTACTGTGTAGACACAAGGTGCAGGGTTTGATTCTCACATGGGGTAATTGGCTAAGCTTAAAATGGCCCACAAGGGCAGTCAGTGTAGTACTAACCTATGACCTACCTGAAGGTGCCTGCTTAACCATAAGTGAACTGAGAATGCTTGGAACTGGTGAAGCCTTCTTTGAGGTTTTTGGAGCTGAAAGCAATCAGCTCTGAGGTGTTGGAGCCAAAGCAGCCACTGAGGAACCTGGGGAGACTGAATCCCAAGGAATCTTTGGACCTGAAAAACTCAAGGGAGCCATTCTGAATGTGAAAGCAGAGGATGACCTCTTGCTCTCCTTATGTGAGTGCCTGGAGTCTCATGCCCAAGGCTTCTCCGATCCAGTCTTGGTTTTCAGTGGAGATGCCTTAGAACTAATTGTAGAGCTAGAAGGCAAAAGGTCCTTAAGTATGAGCTTACCCTTGTGCTTGTTCAAGAGCAAAGAGACAAAGCTCTCACAGATAGAACACCTGGAGTCTACATGCCCACAGGAGATGCATTTCTTAAACCCCTTGTCCACATCCCAAAAATAAAACACACACACACACACACACACACACACACACACACACACACACACACACACACACACACACACACACACTAAAAACTAAACATTTTCATGGGGGAAAATGGGCAGGAAAGGGGTAGAGAGAGAAAGGGTTGACCTACCTAACCTTAGCAAAAAACTACTACACACTTCTTAACAACCTATCAAAACACACACAGACCTATCACTGTAATAAATGGGGGTAAGGGATAGGACAGTCTCACCACTCCTAGTGAGAAATTTGAGAGGAAAACCATAAAAAAGTGCAGAGCCAAGGAACAAGTTGCAGACCATGAATGGCAGCAAGCTAAGTCTTGGGAGTTGATGGAGGAGAAGGCAGTTATGGGTAAGGGAAACAGAGCCAAATCAGGCTGAAAGGTTTTAAAACTGGCCGGTGTCAGATCTGGGTCAGATCCAATGTCCCACAGGTTGAATACAGACAGAGCAGACAACATGAGATCCTGTTCTATTAATTTTTAAGTGAATTAAAGTAATATTTAAAAATTATCTCTGATTATGAGGCTTTGTCCCCCAATTATTTTTGTTTTATGTCCAGAATTCTTCAGCAAAGAAGATGAGAAACCACATACATACATTCTCATTCATGGATGGCATACACATCAATGGACAATTTGTAGGATACCAATTTGTGTACAGCATATTTTTGAAATATGGGAGGAAAATGGGTCACTCCTAAACCCCATATAGATGCAGGAAGCAGAAGCATAGCTAAGGTGGGACAAAGATGGAAGTGACTTGGGGTGCAAGGTGTTAGGGGGGCACTATTGGCAGATCAATTATTATTTTTGCTCCTGAAATAAACATTAAGGTGAGTTTGGGGTAGATATTATGGTTAAGTTGCTTACCTCACAGTCACAAGATACAACATTTAATTCTCACCTTTGAAAGGGAAATTGTCTAGGCCTAGTACTAAGCTATGAACCCATAAGACCTGTTACTCCACCTTAGGAGAAAACTGACCCTTTTATTTGATCCTAAACTCAGTCTTGAGGTGCACCATATGAGGGATGTGGCACCTAGTGCTAGATGAGCCAGGTATGATGACTCTGTCAGGAAGAATATGCATATTTCTTAAAGAGGAAACTTCCATCTGAGAAACGCATTAGCGAACCAAGTGCTATTACATAACAATGCTAACTGTTGCTCCAGTGTGCCACCTTCTCCAATGCTCCTATATCACTAAACCTACTAATTGGCCACTACCGAAGCACTAAGTCAAATGAGTTACATTCTCTTTGAACATCACATTCACTGAAAGTCTACTATCCAAAACTTAATGTTGTGCAGACATTTGTACACTCTATCTTTCAACTTCCTTTCAGTTTTCCCAATATACAATCCGGGGCAAACCTGACATAAAGCAACATAAACAACTCTCATAGTATCACAGTTGAAATTACCTGACATTTTAAATGTCTGTGTGTTTATGATGCACTCCTTACCTTCAAGTATAAACTTACAGCAAGAGCATCTCCCACATTTTCCCATATTACACTTCATTGTTTTATAAACTATTAGCACTATACATGGTGGTAAATGCATTTTTATAATTGTTGCTGTAATTTACACAAATACCTTCACCATCTTTAGCAGAACTCTGTTCCTGTATCATAATTATATTCTCCTTAAGCTGGGAATGTAGAATGGGGATAAATGCCCACAGTCCCTTTTATTAATTACCTCATACATACGATTATCAATAAAGTGGTCGGGGTACCCTCTAGTGAAGAACATTGTTTTAAGAAGCATACATTCATCCCAGAATTCATCTTCAAGTGTGGTCAATGCTTTTACAACCATGTATAGTGCTAATAGTCAGTTTATAAGATGGGGCCTTGAAAAAGAATTGGCATATACTAAAGGAGGACAAACAGATTATACAAAAAGTGGGAGAAACACCAGTTGTTTATAAAAGGGGAAAATATATGAAGAATATTTTGGATGAATTTTCAAAGCCTATTAAAACAAACAAGTTTAATATGGGAAAATGGCGGAGACATTAAGTAAAACAGGCAAACCAACACACTTTCTAAACATGTCCAAGATTGTCCAGGACATCATTTTAAATTTAGTATTTTAGAGAAAGTGTTACCAAGGTGAGAGGGGGACTATGGTCACTTTTATTAGAGAAAAGATAACTTTACTGGCAGCTCGTTTTAATGCTGCAGGTCTGCCAGGTTTAAAAGAACAAATTTCAATTGCCTGTTTACTAAAATTAAAGGCTTTAAATAGATGAACTCTTACATATTTTAGAAATATAAATCATGTTTTTATTGCTTTTTGGATTATATGTATATGTGTGACTATACTATGACGTATGTGTTTTTTAGCGTTTGGATGTGAGATTTCTTTAAACTATGTTGTCACATAGGGGCTCGGCTGCCATGTGACAGACTTCCTGGTTTTCGAACATTCTATAAAAGCCTTGTTTTAGTAGGGATATTTCATATGATGACGTTTTAGATGTTTTAGAAAGAAAGTGATAATCTTGAATCATTTGGAATTGAAGTTTATTGTCCTAGCCTGATGCCTTCATTTTTTTGTCTTTTTAAGACTAAATTTGTCTGTTAATATATTGGCTGTATCCTTGGGACTGGAATATATTATATCATTATGGATGAGTCCACTGCATTGTTAGACATTATTCCTTAATTTCCAGACTTTACTAAATAAATAGCTGTAGTTTCCTTTGGTATCTGTAGTGACCTTACACACACATATTTTGCTTTCAATTTTATAACAGTATTCTCGAGGTCCATGCTGACATGTTTCAGTGTGGTCCTGACATAAGGGAATGAGGATTTCTTACAAGTTGTACAGTTTATTAATACAGGAGTTCCACAAGGGAGGTTTATTCCTGATTTACCATTATATTTTGGGAGGAGAAGTGCTAACTTTCCTATGCAGCTATTTAGGTTTTGGGAAAAGTCAGCTGTCTCAGTTGGTCCATTTGCAGGGGATTGTTAAGAATTTTTCATAGGTCTTCTATATTACCATGCTACTCAGAGTATGGTCAAGGGACTGTTGCCAGTCCCCAGGCTGTCTGTTACCAATCCCCGAGCTGTTTTTCTTTTCTGTTCCTTTATTTTTAAGTAAAGAAATGCATTCTGTTACATAAGAGAGAAAATTAAACATAAATGCCCAATGGATCTCCTTAGTCAGAGTTCTACCACTTGAATGAAGAGATGATTGGTTAAAATGCACAGACCTTTGAGAGGTCAGTGCACCTCACCAATCAATTTGCCAGTTGCTGGCTTTCTTTTCTCTGCTGGAGCAGAAAGTCTGTGAATATAAAGACAGGAATTGATGGCTGCTGGCTGGAGAAGCAGTTTCTGAAGCATGAGGCAATTTTTTTTTACTATTATTATTATTATTATTATTATTATTATTATTATTAATGCAGTAGCTCTTAGGTTATATGGGTTGTTTCCAGCCTAGGAAACAAAAAACAGACAGTTTCAAAAAGCTCTGGCTCCCCCTCTCCTTCACTCTGACTGCTGATTGGTTAATCCCAAAAAGGGAAATCAGCAGTCAAAATGAAGCTTTCTTTCCATCTCAAGAAGAAACATCTCTCTGGCCTCACAGGAGCAGTAATCAGGTAAAGAGCTTCATTTCTGGCAGATAATTCCCCGATGGGGAACTTCTCCACAAAGAAATTACTGCCATTTTAAGAAAAATAGCATTTATTCTATTTTTTGACTAAAAGCCGTATTTTCCCCATTAAGAACCCCAGTATTTTTTCACAATATTGGAAGCTTCTTGTCAGGAACCACTATTTTTAGCTAAAGTGTTTATTTATGTATTTGGAGCAAATCTTACAAGAAATTATGTACTGCTTGTGTAAACTTTGACTTTTGCGGGACAGAAAATTTTACAGAAAATAGGTGGGCGTTTATATGTCAGTGTAGTTCTTATGCTTAATTCATGACAACCTACCTGCTGTTTTGGGTCTGTCAGTATGTGGGCAAGTGTGTGAACAATATTCACAGGGGAATTCCTTTCTTATTTGGTCTAAGTTACTGGGGAAAGTGTTATGAGTGTTGTGCTGCTTGTGAACAACTTACCTTCCAACTGACTCACTTCAGCAATGTTTATTGCTTTTTGTGCTTCACCGCCAGTTACATCATAGATAACACACTCCAATTTGGCTGGCTCTTTCCCACAGTACCTAGAAAGAAAAAAAGCACTTACCAAGGAGTCCTTGCCATTATTGCAGACTCAGTCTATGCCTCAGCCTATAGTGGGTGAACTTGTAGTGACTATCAGGTGTTCCTAAGACCACTCACTTAACTTTCTGAATTCCTTTGTTGTAGTTTTGTTGGCCAGCGTGAACTGGGAGTCAGTCATGTCTTCTTCAGTTGTTCCAGTGTCCAATATGGGCAAGGGATAACCATCTTCTCTAGGTCTGGAAGACACTCCAGAAGATTTTCCTCAGGGTAACTGAAGAAATAGACCATTAGACCAGGCAGACCTCCCTTCTCTGAGTTGGTCCTCTTCTGCTAAAACTCCTGTTAAGAAAAAAATATTAAACGCTGTTCTTCTCAGGAAGTTAATACCATTGGCTAGAAAGGCATTACATGCAATAAATCATTGTACACAGAAGCTATTACAGATGTGCATCCCTTGTAAAGTTATTCCTGAAACAGGGTCTGATGATTCTGACTTTGGCAAATTCCCAAACCCATCTCCCTGATTGTGAGGAAATTTGAATTCATATCCTCTTATGTAGGAATTTTCTTTTTGTCGCACCTTTGCCAGGATCGGTGAGGTATTTTTATGGGAAAAATACATGTTCTTCCTGAACGCAGGTGACATTATGATGTATTAAAAATGGATATATTTCATTCCTCTCTTGTCCTTCTTATACTGTCAAACCTACAGGATGTGTTGAATGCTGTCTGTACTCATCCTATTACCCAGCCATCAGTCCCCAAAACAAGCTGATAAGCTCTATAAAGTACCTCAAGCTAATAAATTTGATTTCCCTCACCTTAGATCTGATCCTATGGTCATTTCAACTTTGTCTCACTCTGGCAACAGTCAGGTCCTCAATACCAATCCTTCATCTACTGAAAAAGAAGGTAAAAAGTTAAATCATACAGGTAAAATAAAGTTTCTTCTTCCGCTTTAACCTTCAGAATTCTTAATTACTAGGCATACAAGTAGAGATTTATGCTTTGTCATGAGGACATTCTGAAGGAATTAGCTTTCAGTCTTCTCATAGAAGAAACCCCCTTTTGAAACCAAACTGTTTCGACATGTTTCTACATGTTCTCAGGTATCGAAACATGCTTTGAAGAATATGTACAATTGAGCAAATACTGTGTATAGGTCCACTGCTACTGCTACAGTGTGTTTTTAACACCTTTATTGAATTATCACTTGTAACACAGGCAAACTTACATTTATATAAAAGTAATCAAACCATATTAACAAGTTCACATTAACAAACATTATAGGATATATAACAATATACGTGATGTATAATCTAATCAACATTACATAAATTATTCAATTCCTATCTTCTCTTAAACCTCATTCCTCCTCCAAAACATTTTTCTGCATGCATTGTTCCCACAATTTTATTTTTTTCTATGTAATTTACATGTACCCTTTTCTAGAGATCCCATTTCCTGTTATTTTATCTCTGTTACAATATTCACTACTTCAAGTATAGTTGGTTTAGACTTTAATTTCCATTTTCTATTAACTTTTTAGCAGCCACTAGAATTAAAGTTAGCAGAGCCTTACTGTGTCTAGGCAATTAAGATCTTGTATCCCAGCTCATAAAAATGTCCTTAGTTACACTCATTTGCTCACCCAGTATTCCTGACAGAGTAATTTTTAAAGTCTGCCAACTCATTACACTCCTAAAATATATGTTCCCTGTTATTCTTTCTTCCACATCATACCTCCAACATTTGCTGTCTACCTGAGGAAAAATTCTTTGGAGTCTACTTGGGGTATAAAAGTATCTTTGCAAACACTTCCAGGCAAAAATTCTAAATCTTCTAAGCTTTGTTGCATATTTGGGAGACATACATATATCTGCCCATTGTTTCTTTGTGAATTGCATTTCTAATAACTCTCTTCCCCATCTTTTCTGACGTCTCTTGAGTGATTTCTATTGTTATCATGCAATAGTTTAAATGCCCTACTAATTATCCATTTTTTAACAGCCATTTCTTTTCTAGATTCAATCAAAACCTCAACCAGTGTAGGTCTTTCATTTAGGATTCTCCTATCCCATTCTCTTTGTCTATATTCTGATATCAATCACCGATGGGGAAGGCAATCACTAGCCTACAATCCAAATGTCTTCTTGGCCTTTTCCTATACTGTTATCCTTTGTTCACTAATTATTTATTCCCTTTGCCAGCTTCCTCCCAAAAATTCCAGCCTCCTCTAGTCTATTCTCTGTACCCCTAATTGCAGTCATGTTTATCAGCATAATCTCCTTTCTTTCTATGTTGGCTTAGTATTTTCTGCTACTTTATGAATATAATATACTCTAGTTATTCTCCTTAAGGATCTGTGTCCAGAATCCCATTCTTTACTTATTTCTTGAATTACCCCCTGATTCATCATCATCATCCCTTTCCACTATGAGTTGTAGATTTCTGCATGTTATGTGTATGAGCCTTAATTGTATAGCTCTGAGATATCCCTTCAAATCAGGAAATCCTAAACCTCCTTGTTTTGTTGGGAGGTTCAGCTTATCCCACTTGACTCTTGCCCTCTTCCCCTCCCACATAAAATCCTTTAACCCTTTCTTACTGTCCACAACTTCTCCTCTAAAATATACCTGAACTGTGTATAAAACTAAAGGGACTGAAAACATTTTTACTGTTTGTATCTTGCTATCCATATCCAAAAGCAAGAGCTTCTAGTTTCTCAGTTTTTGTATTATTTTTTGTTTAGTCTCTTTCCACATATCCTTAACTACCATAACCAAATCCTTTTTAAGCCATACTCCCAAATACTTCATTTTATCATGCCCCCATAAATATGGGTATTGCTAGACCAGTTCATGTATGGGTACTTAGTTTATAGCTATAGCCTTTGTTTTGTCTTCATTAAGTTTATATCCCCCCAAAAAACTATCTCAGAATATTTCACAACACTGAGATGCCCTTTTCTGGATCCATCAGGTACAAAATAATATCATCAGCAAATAATGCCAACATTTCTTGAACACCATACCAATTATATCCTTTAATTTTTGAGTCTCATATTTTCTTTGCCAGTGGTTCTAAATATAATGCAAATAACAAAAAGGAAAAAGGATGCCACTGTCTGGTTCCTCTTTTTAGACACAACTTATCAGCGAGGAACCCTCCTAATTTGATTCTTGCCTCCAATCTCTCATTTATCCTTCTAATTAATCTTATTAATGTATCAGGAAATGCAAATGCTTCAACTGCCCTACTCATAAAATCCCAGCTTTCTCTATTGAATGCTTTCCATGCATCAAGACCTACCAAAAACAATGACATTTTCTTTCATTCTGCTGCCCTCTGGATCACCACGTTGTCAAATGTTTGCTTCCCCTTCACAAAACCACATTGGTCCATAGCTATCAATTTTTATCACCTTTGCCATTTTTCAGCCATTAAAGACATAAACACTTTATAATCATAGTTTAAAATTGAGATAGTCTTATAGGAATCTGGATCAGATAGGTCTTTACCATCTTTAGGTATTACAGCCACCACAGCTTTTTCCAAGATGTTGGTGCCTCCCCTCCTTTTAAAATATTGTTAAACAAAACCTTGCAGATTTTTATCCCTTTCTTCCCTCCTAACTTCCAAACATCCACTAGAATACCATCTCTTTCTGGAGACTTTCCTGCGGACTGATTATACATCATCATTTTTATCTCATCTCCTCCTATCTTAACTGTTAATTATTGAGCCTCATCTACCTCCAACTTTGTCATATGTAAGTCTTCCATAAATATTTCCATTTATGTTTGATTTCCCCATTCCTCTACTTTATAAAATTTTCATAAAATTTCCAAAGCATCTCTAATACCTCTACATGATCTCTGGTTATTTTTCTTGTTATAGGCTCCCTAAGTCTGGCAAGAACCTTTTCTTTTTTATGTTGCCTAAGTCATTGTGTCAAAAGATTTTGTGCTCTGGAGTTATTATCAAAAGACAGTTGCCTAACAGCAGTCTTTCTAAACTCATGCATATTATGCAGATGCTACCTTATTTTCTCTTTAGCACTCTGCAGTTGTGCTTCCTCTTGTTCTGTGAGATTCTTCCTATCTTTGTAATACTTCTTTGACAGCCCCACTAAAAAAATGTGTTAATTCTTAAACAGATATATTTTTCTTTTCTTCTACCCTATTTTTAAACTCCACGTTCATTTTATCCCATTTACTAGCTATAACTTCTAGAGTACTTTCTATCTTCCCTAATAACTCCCAAATAATTTCCACTAGCCATTCCATAAATTCCTCTCTTTTTTAACAGGCCGGTGTTGAATCTTTACTTCATTACCCTGCATTTTTATCTTAGTAATTACTATCTGAAATAGTTAATGGATGTGAAGTTCTCAATTAAATGGACATGCTTCTGTGAAATATAATTTCTATCAAGTCCAGCCCAGTTATTGTATATTGGGGAATAATATGTAAATTCTGTCTGAGTACCTGTTACTTAATTCACCTTTCATATTTAATGTTTTCATAAATTTTTTCAGACATTTACCGTCTTTTTTATATTTTCCCTCCTAGGCCCCCAGATACATATTTATTGTTGTAAACCAAATTCCATTCCCCACCTATAAATAATATTCCCTGCTGAAAGCTAATTATTTCTCAAAAAAATTAAGCTCCAAAATAGCTGTTTTAGGTAGAATATAAATACATGCCAGTAGACCTTTACTACCACAAATCTAACATTATTATCTATTTTTCCTTTTCTATCACTACTGAAGCTCCTCTGGCAATTCATTTATGTACTCTTCTTTTCCTTTGTTCCTAATATTCCACATATCCATCATTAAAGTCTTTCTTTATCAAATTCACATACTCGGTTCTTTCCAAATATGTCTCCTGTATCATTGCTATTTGCACTCTGCATTTCTTAATATAATTAAGTATTCTTTCCTTTTTGTCAATACCTGTGAGACCGTTCACATTCTAAGATAATATAGAAAGAGTCCTTATAATACTAAGAAGTCATTATCCCACCTATTATATATGATAGCTTTTTTAAATGTCTGATTCCAGCTTTTGTGATACATGCACCCATAAATGTTCAGCAGGTTAATCCTTTAATCCTTTAAACACTTTTTTCTTATCATCAACATTGGAACCTATGTCACATTTTACATATCTTTTTGTTCTAACAAAAACCCTCAAGCAAGAAACCAATCACACCACAGAACAACCTCAGAACCTATTAATACAAATACACATAACTAGGCACATCTTCAAATAATGAAGTTCAGCCTTCCTAACAGGAATATGTCTGCCTTAGTTAACCTGAAATAAAGGTTATCCATGCTAAGATGCATGTTATTGCCTGTGTTTCTACTTACACTAATTGGTGTTAGTTCTTTTTTATCTTCATTCGCCCTCCTCCACATGTGAAAACTACTTGCATACTTTGAGTAATCATTAACATTTAGCCATGAAGAAGCCAGTGTTCTGTGTTTTATAGCCCTATTATCAGCTTGCCTCTATGGAAAAGTAAGACAAAAAAGATAAATTAAATCATCTGTTGCAGCCTGAAAGATAAGTTGAAACATTTCTTGCTAAAGGAAAACTTTTCTTTATATTCAGTGTTCTCATATGTGCTTGTTTCCACTTAAAGGTTATTAGACTAATTCTATGGTCTTATTCCAGACATTCACCTATGCAGAAATAAGAGAAAATATATCAGTTCTACATTTATTATGATCTATATACTTTTACACCCACCTCAACAAATCAAGATTATAGCTTATTAACTTAAACATGCTTTTGTCTAGCACTTTTGAACTGTAATGCTTGCATTTCATAATCTATAAAAAGAAGAAAGAGACGAGGAAGGGAAAAAGGCATCTGTTTATTTTAATAACTTTATCTCATACAAGAACAACTAAAATATTTTACTATAAAATATGTAATTTATATTGTGAAAAGTTTCATCAAAATATTGTTAAGAAATAAATTGTGTTACTTAGTTATCTTTTTTCCTTCCTCTCTCCTCAGAGTCCTTCCAAACATTAATGACATAAAGTAAGGCAAATTATTTCAGTTCCAGAGAAGTTTAACAAAGTCAAGATAAGTCCATTCTTTCTGCTTATTCTTATACAGCCACATTTCACAAATGTCATTGACCCTTTGTAGTCTTACATTTATTCACTAATTTCCAAGTTGCTTGTCTTCTTCCTGTTCATCTCAATCTCCCACTTTCAAATTCCGGTTCAGTTCCATGGTGCTCCAAATTTATCTGGTTAGCGCCTACGCTTTTTTCTGTCTCTTAAGCATTTTCTCTTGGAACAGTGTAAAAGGCATCACTGGTAAAGTCTCCCCTTGTACTATATTATCAGAAGAATGAGAAGTAGCTCCCCTTCTGCTTAATGGCTCATTTTTTTTTTGTTGGACAAACTTTTGCATCGTACTGCATCAAAGAATGACTTTGTTCCTCCAGGAAAAAAAATTCTGAAAATAGCTGGATACAGCAGCTTGAATCTCACACCTGCCTCTTGACATTCCCTGATACTGCAATAAATTTGGTTCTCCTCTGCCTGGTGTACAGTGAATAATAATTTTCCACAAACACTCTACTGTCTCCAACTTTCAGTACTTTGCCCTTTTGCCACAGTTTTGTCAGGATCAAGTCTTTCTGCTTGTAGGTTTGCTTCTTTACTAATAAAGGTCCTGTCTGCTTTGTCATGACCATATTTGGAGCATACAAATGTTGTCCCCTTCCAATTTACAGTTTCTGCTGTGGAATACCAATACATTTGCCTATTTGTGCCTTCATAAAATTTATTTATTTAATATTTGTTAACCAGGAAAGTCCAACTAGGACAGAGCCTATTTTCAGTAGAGGCCCAGGGAGAAATTCTACAGATGCATGTCTTTGGAATTAATGTAGTCTGCTCCTTTTAATTTCTCTGGTATAGCAGAAAATCTCAAAATTTCCCTATGTGGTCTGACCTCTAATTCTACCATTTTGAAACATCTCTTCTTGTGCTTTCTCATACTTATCCAGCTGGTTCTTCATTTCAACATCTAATTTTTGCAGTTTTCTCAGCTCATTTGAATATCTGTTTAAAGCTTTTTCCATTTTGTCTGGGCTTTTGTTATTTGAGTTTAGATACTCCTTCAGTGTTTTAATTATTTTAATCAGCTCTGAGTATATTTGACTTATTTTTCCTCTAGATTACTGGAAGCTATGTTTTGCATGAAAGCTGGTGCCTGAACTGCCTTTTGCTGCACAGCTCCAAGATTCTTCCCAGTCAGTGTTTTCATCTTTTCTAGCATATTTTCTTTCAGGCTCTCTTAGTTTCTTCTCTATAGGCATTCAGGCATTGTACTTAGTAGCCAGTAGCTGAATTTTACTCAGATTGACAGTATCTCTGGCTGCAGATTCTTAGTTTCTGTTTTCACACTGGAAAAGCTGTTGATCGATGTGCAGCCATCTTGAAAGTCCACTACTGCTACAGTGTTGAGAAGATATGCTTAGGTACATAACAAAAATTTTGCTGATGAGAAAAAATCTGAAATCTTGGATTCAGCTTTGATAAGGAGGTATTGTTTAGTTCTTCTGCCACTGAGGTTCTCATACAATATAATAAAACATGGAATTTGATTCATGGAGTTTCTAAGATTTTTCATGCACCCCCTATATAAACTTCATATGCCTAACTCTTACACAACAAAGTCAAATAAGCAAAAACAATCTTTTTCTGGCAAACTAAATGCAAATGAAATATGTCTGGAGGGTAACAACAACAAAAAACATGGGTCTTTTTGAAATTAGGGCAAGACAACCGTACATATTTACTATTCAAGCATTATTTACCCTTTATCCTCTTCTCTGGCCAATATCTCTAGAAATCTGTCCCAAACACTGGCCATCAGTTTTCCTCTTGGCAAAAGATTGTTTCGGATTCCTATGTGTTAAAAGTGGTGCAGCAGGGTTATAGATGGCACTGGATACAAAACCTCCTATCATAAGAATACCTCTCCACCCTCTGAACAAAACAGAATTTTTTGCTCAAGTTCTTTGGACTTTATACATCGTGTGTCATACAGTGCCTTTACGTCAAAGGGGCAAAGGCGTCTACTCCAAAAATGTTCCCGGTACTAAACAAAGGTGTGATGTCCCCCTTCTGGGCCAGAAATCAAAGAGCCTGAATCCTGACCACTGACACTGGGGAGGTACATTCACTTGGAACAAAAATAGATACACACAGTATTTCCAGATGCAGCTCTCTGTATCAATTACAATTTCCCTTAAGAGCACACAGGGAACACACTCAGTCTAGGGTATGTGTTTCTCTCTCTATCTCTCTCTCTGTCTCTCTCACTCCAAACTCCTAATTAGACTTCCACTTACTATGTTGAGTCCTCAGCTGTGTCTAAGCAAAGTCCTCCAGCAACCTCTCTGTGAAACAAGTGCTTTGTGTCCCTGCTCCAATTATCTGACACTCACTCTCTTTAAGATTTTATTTTCATACACACACACACACACACACACACACACACACACACACACACTCACACACACACACACACACACACACACACCTGGGAAAGGCTGGCAAAGATTTACTAGCTTTGCCCCTCTGCCAGACTGTAAGATAGATACTGCCACCAGACACTCCAAAGCCAGCTACTCTAAGGCTCTTACAAGCATACCCAATTATACTGAGTGAAATTAATACTAATACAAATGGTAATGTTGACCAAACAGCAAGGCTTTCTGGAGTGGCCACAGTGTCACCAAAAATATAATTACTCTCAAAGGTTAAAATATTCTCTAAAGGACTAACCATAATGAAAAGTTTAAATATATTTATAATAAATAATAAAAGAACATGAAAATACAAAATATCTATTCACAATAAACACCAAGAGTTTCAATCATAGGAAATATTAAAATAACACAGATGAATAGATTCACACAGATATGGAAAAACAGTACTTAACTAATCTCACTATATTTTCCTGACTGATCTAATGAAGTACTATTCCCTGGTTACTTATTAAAGCAAGGTAAGATGAAGTAGGTGAGTGTTCCTTCTATGTCTGGTATCAAAAACAGACTGCTCTGAGACTTCAGTCTCATCTAGTACTAAAACATCATTTTAGTCCAGGATTACAGAATGACATCATACCCATCTGGTCATCTGACTTATGGTTCCCATACCACCCCCTTTACTAGCAAATAAACCAGAATATAGCACATATGTGTCAATAATACATGCACATAGAGCTTTGCTAAGATCTGTTACAGCTTCTGCAAGTCATAAAACAATTTCAAACTTCCACCCTTCAAGGGTAGCAATTAGTCCACTGCGAAAGACAATACAGAAGGCTTCCTAGTACAGACGTTTTGTCTCTGGCAGCATTGAGACCTGTGTGATACAATCTTTATGGCTTATACCAAGTAATTTAATTTCAAACTATTTTCAAAGTTTGTTGGACTGAGATTAACCTCTTCACTTCCAGTATCCTCTGTTACAATGTATTCATTTCAATAGTTACCATTTAGCCTGACATACAGCTAGACTTCTTTTTCTGTTCATCAGGACCCACTGATTGTGCATTTTTAATGCAGGCAACTTTACAAATACATTTTCAACACAAGCACCTGTACAAATCAGTTTGATATACAAACGACATATAATTCTTTACAAATCTCCAGCTAGCTATGCTGGCATATATTAAACATCCACTAACCTATGTCTCCTTGGCATAGCTGGCAATACCTCAGATCATCACAAAAGGGACCTCTTGGAAACCAGTACTAGATCTTTCATTGCTAACTCTATATGTGAACATTCCACAATTCAAAATGATGACTTTACAGAATCTGTTATTCTCATTTCTCACATGAGTTATTTTTTAAATCTAGATCTAAAAGTTGCTTAGTGTCACATTCCCATAGTTGCAGGCTTCAGGAAATGTCTAAGCTTCTCTGTTTCTTGGTTACATCATCAGTTCTCTGCATTACACTTTGGCTTATCTATACATCCAAAAGTATTCACAAAATGTCTCACCTGAGTCGCCTCCGTCATATATTTTTGCAGACTGAACAGCATTCACATCTTTCCTTATCTTGATGATTTTCATATCTTTGCAAAGTGTTTATCTTTATGTCAAGTGCCAATTAATAGAGGTTGTGTCTCTTTTATCCAATCTGGGCTTCTAAAAGTACTGCAAAGTCTTCTTTGACTCCATCTCACAGGATTGTGTTTCTGGAATGCCTTACAAAAGGCCTTTTTAACTCAAGATAAGCTGGATCTTTATCTGGAGTTTTTCCTGAACTTCTCCAGCCAATCTCAGATTTCTTCAAGAGAATTTTTCAGGATTCTAGGGTTCATGGCTTCTTTGATTTTCATTGTACATCTAGACAAATTAAACATCAGAAAGATGAATGATTTCCAAAAAAAACGCATGGACCCAACATTTGCATTCCCTGGTATATCAAATTCCACTTTTGGACTTTAGAAAAGAGAACTACATTGGTGGAGACAACACATTCAACTGAACTCAGGCTTCCCCTTGTCTCCTCAAACTTCAAACCAATCTGTCACTACAGATGCATCAGATTTTCCTTGGGGAGCAGGTTCCATAAGGGTAAAGATGCAAAGTCTGTGGTATCAGACAAAAGCACATCAATTTAAAAGAGATGCTGGCTGTGATCTATACCATGGAGTCTATCTTTTATCACCTGGACTTCCTCAAGTGATTACAGACAATACAAACAAACAGGGAGGTTCAAGGTTGTACCCACTATGCAGTCTGGCTATAATGGCTTGGGACTTAGCTCTTCAGCACTCCTTAAACTGCCAAGTATCTTACATCCAGTCAAGGCAAAACATAGTGACAGACAAAGTGAATAGGACCAGGACAAACCCTCTTCTGCAATATTTTAACATTTGTCAGTCCCACTAAATAATTATTCTTATTTCTTAACCATATCTCCCTTCCTTTTATTTCCACCCTATTTTTAAACTGCACTTTAATTTTATTACACTCACCAGCTATATTTTCAGAAGAATTTTATATCTTCTCTAATAGCCCCTGAATAATTTTGACTACCAATTCCTTAAATTACTCTCTTTTCAACAGATAGTTGTGAAAGCACCAGATTCTCATTTTTTATTTCATTACCTTGTGTTTATATTTTAGTTATTACTGAACATGATCTGAAATGGTTATTGGGTACACATCAAGACTTTTAATTAAATGCACATGTTCCCGTAAAATTTAAATTCTGTCTAGCCTAGCAAACTTTTTGCATCTTGGGGAATAACATCTAAATTCATTCCAAACTTCTAGTACTGAATTCACATCTACCATGCCAAATATTTTCATACATTTCTTCAAAAATCTACTCTCCTTTGTTATATTTTCCCTTCTGGGCCACCCAGACATATCTTCACTGCTGCAAATCAAGCTCTAGTCACTTCCTATAAGTAATATTCCTTGCTGGAAGCTGATTATTCCTCCCAGAATTTTCTTAACCTCCATTATAGCAGTTTTAGGTGGCATATAAATACATGTCACTTTAATCATCCTCCCTTGCCAGTAGCCCCTTAGTACTACAAATCTACTAATATTATCTTTTTTATCCTCTTCTATCACTATTGGAGCTCCTCTTATAATTAATATTATTACTTCTCTTTTCATTTGTCCCAAGTATTCCCCTGAATAACCATCCTGAAAACCTTTCTTTATCAAATTCACATGTTCATATTTTTCCAAGTGTCTCTCCTGTAGGATAGCTATTTGTACTCTACATTTTTATAGATCACTACTCTTTCTTTTTTGTATTTATCTGTGAGACCATTGACATTTGAAGACATTTCAGAAAGCATCATTATGTTAAAAACTTATCATTCCCACCTTTTATGTTAAATGTCTAGTTCTAGCTTTTTTGTTGCATGCATACACTGTTTGGCAGGTTGATCTTTTTATATAGTTGTTTCTTGTCACATTTGAGCCTATAGCACATCTTACAAAACTATTTGTTTTATTGAAAGCCTTCAAACAAAAAAACAAACACACCCCAATAACCCCTAAAACATATTAACTTAATACTAACACACAAAACTATATGCATCTTTAAATATTGAAGTTTTACCCTCCTAATAGGAACAAGTGTCCCAAACTGACAGCCACACTCACAGGCTTGAGTTAAGCTAAAAGAAAGGTTATCCATTCTTAGATGCATGGTACAGTCTGTGCTTTTACTAAGTGCTATCTGGTTTTGTCTTATATTTATAGCTCTCCCAGTTGGGAAAAATAATTGAATCCTTTCAGAAAACATTATCGCCTAGCCATTTCTCTTTATCAGATTGCTTCTGTGGTGACATGAGGAACAGATACAGGGCTGCTGCAAAGAATACATTTATTTGATAGAAAAATGCTTTATAATATTTGTGACAATGTGAGGTATTGCCAGCTATGCCAGGAGAAGAAGGGCAGTGGATGTATAACATATGCCAACACAGCTAGCTGGAATTTTGTAAAGAATTATATGTCATTTGTATGTCAAACTTATTTGTACAGATGCTTGTGTTCAAATTTCAATTTGTAAAGCAGCTTGTAACAAAGAAACTACCAACAGTGTGCCCTGCTGGACAGAAAAAGAAATATATATGTATTATTATAGCAATAACCCATGCCTGGGTGTGGGTAATGCGGGATTCACCCACGGTTGGCATGGTTCACCCTCGGGACCAAACAAAGACAACCGTGGGTAAATCCCACATTACCCACACCCAGAAGTGGGTTATTGCTATTATACTATGACATTATTTAAGAAAATAAATAATTACTTTTCTTAAATAATGGCATTGTATAATGCCTCTTTGCTGCCCTTCCGCAGCTGTCTGGTATCCGCGGCAGTTCTGATGTACTGCGCATGCCTACGCAGTACATCAGAGCTGTGGCCAAAAGCAACGGGGAAAGCAAGATCTCCGTTGCTTTTTACTGTTTCGCTATGTTAAATGGGTTTAACATAGTGAGACAGCTTTAAAATAAGCAACAGAGATGTTGCTTTTTTTAAACCTGTGTCGCTATGTTAAACTCTTTTAACATAGTGAGACAGTGTTTTAAAAACAGACTTATACTAATGGAAAAAGTCTGGGCGACCGGACCTTTTTTCATTAGTATAAGTTGATTTACAACATGCATGCTGGCCAATCAGCGTGCACATTTTGGAATATTAATGAAGGGTCATGGTATAATGTAACTGTTTGCATGTATATGTTTTAACATAGGATACAGGAAGAGAAAAGGTTAATCACAATCAACTAATTAGAAAATTAAATTACTTGGCTTAGGCCATAAAGTTTGTATCTTACAGTTCTTAATGCAGCCAGAGATAAAAAGTCTATATTAAAAAGCTTTCTGCATTGTCTTTAGGGTGAACCAATTGTTACTCTGGAAGGGTGCAGGTTTGAAATTGTTTTATGACTTCCAGAGCTGCAGCAGATCATAGCAAGGCTGTGTGTGTGTGTGTGTGTGTGTGTGTGTGTGTGTGTGTGTGTGTGTGTGTGTGTGTGTGTGTGTGTGTGTGTACTATTGGCACATATATGCTAAATCCTGACAGCTTCTAGCCAAGGGGGTAGCATGGGAACCAGAAGTCAGATGACCAGATGTATGCAATGTCATTCTGTAATCTAAGACAAAAATGATGTTTAATACTAGATGGGATTGAAGTCTCATGGCACTCTGCTTTTGTCACTTGACAAAGAATGATCTTTCATCTACTTCATCTTGCCTTGCTGCAGTAAGTAACCAGGGGATAATATTTTTAGATCAGTCAGGAAAATATAGTGAAATTAGTTAAGTACTGTTTTTTCTGCAATTGTGTGAGCCTATCCACCTTTGTTATTCTTAATATTTCCTGTGATTGAAACTCTGGTGTTTACTGTAAATAGATATTTAGTATTTGCATGTCCTTTTCTTATTTATTACTAAATATATTTCAACTTTTTATTGTGGCTTGTCTTTTAGAGAATATTTTAATCTCTGAGAGTACTTATATAAATCTGGTGATAGCTCTGGCTGCTCCTGAAAGCCTTGCTATTGGTCAAACTACCATTAGTATTAAAATTAAATTCACTCAGTATAATTGGGTACCCATGCAAGAGACTTAGAGCAGCTGGCTTTGGAGTGTCTGGTGGTGGTGTAACTACCTTATAGTCTGGGCAGAAGGTGGCATAGCTAGTGATTTGTGCCAGCCTTTCCCAGGGGTGTGTGTGTGTGTGTGTGTGTGTGTGTGTGTGTGTGTGTGTGTGTGTGTGTGTGTGTGTGTGTGTGTGTGTGTGTGTGTGTGTGTGTGTGTGTGTGTGTGTGTGTGTGTGTGTGTGTGTGTGTGTGTGTGTGTGTGTGTGTGTGTGTGTGTGTGTGTGTGTGTGTGTGTGTGTGTGTGTGTAAATCAAATGTGTGTGTGTGTGTGTGTGTGTGTGTGTGTGTGTGCGAAAATCAAATCTCATCAAATGTGTGTGTGTTAGCTGTTTGGAGCAGGGACACAAAGCACTGGTTTCACAGACAGGGTACTGGAGAACTTGGCTTGGACAGTAGGCTGAGGTCTCAGCTCTATAGCTGTGCCAGTGGAGAGTCTTATTGGAGACCTGGAGAGAGACAGAGAAATCCAGACCCAGGACTGAGTGTGCTCCCTGTGTCCACGTAAAGGAAATTGTGCTTGATGCAAAGAGAACTGCATCTGGAAATACTGGGTGTATCCATTTTTGTTCCACGTGAACGTCCCTTTCCAATGCCAGTGGTGAGGATTCAGGCTCATTGATTACAGGCTCAGAGTGGGGATATCACATATTGATGACCAGTGGTGTGGATGTTAATTGAACTTCTGTAGGCCGTGGACAGTTGTCACTGAAGGTTGATGTACTCTCAAGCAGCACAAGGTAAACATTCAGAGTTTCACTTCACAACAGTTTTATTTATTTGTTTGTTTATTTATTTATTTGGTTAGTTAGTTAGTTATTGTTAGTTTAGTTTAGTCAGGGAAATCAGCTAAAAATGTCAGAAGAGGATTATGGCAACCTGACAAAGAACCAGCTCTACAAGGTGCATGAAGTCAAAGGACTGGTGCATGCCAACATGACTAAAGAGGCAATGATCTCAGCCTTATTTACAGCTCAGTCCAGCAACAAGGAGGATAACCAGTCTGATGATGGGAATTTGCAGCCCTCATAAACAGGACAGTTCATCTTTTCCTCAGAGGACTTAAACATCTGCCTGGAGTTAAATAGACTTGAAATGGAGGCCAAACATTTGGAACTAGAATCAGCAGAGACTGTGGCATTTAGAGGCTGAAGAAAAGGAGAACTACATGGAATTAGAATCATCAAAGAGATTGAGGCTGAAGAAAAGAGTAGTGTCAACATGAGAGGGAGATGCTGACTCTTCTCCAGGGTCATGGAGGTAAAGGGGAAGGGAATAACTGAATCTCATAATTAATAAAGATCAGTAAATTTCTTCCACAATTTACAGAGGTGATAATTTTGACAGTTTTATTTATATAATTGAAAGAGTATGTAAACAGTATAATGTTGACCAAGGGCTCTGGGTACAGTTCCTGACCTCCATACTCCATGGTAAAGCTGTAACTGCTGTTTCTAAATTGCCTGATATTGATTGTTTAAACTATGATTAACTAAATAAATGTTTACTTGAATGTTTTAAGTTAACACATGAAGCATACAGAAAAATGTTTCATGGGCATAAGCGCAAGGCAGATGAAACTATGTGTGACTACATTGCTGAGTTAGGCACTTAATTTCATAGGTGGGTGAGTGGCTGTCAGGTCACCACTTTTGAAGGGCTGGCAGACCTTTTGGTGAGGTAAAAAGCCCTTAAAACTTTGCCTGAGGACATGAGAATCTGGTTGGTAGACCGTGAGTGTAACTCTGCACATGAGCCAGGGAAAAAAGAGCAACTCTACTTAGTAAACAGGGCATCACTGCACAGGAAAGGGATATCCAGTGATGCACAAGGATATAAGGGAACCTATGGTGGGCAGCTGAAGCCACCCCAGCAGAGTCCACCAGTAACAGGGGAATCCACTAGTTTAGGTACATGGCCAGGATCAAGGGTTAATTTTTTTAAATGTAACTGGTGGGGCCATGTATCATATAGATGTCCACGAGGGCAAGATGGGAAACAAAAGGTGGGGGAGCCAGCAAGCCAGCAGGTGGGAATAACAGTATGCCAGTGGTAAGTTGTCTGGAGACAACAGGGCTACCAAACTATCATCAGAGTTAATATCCAATTTTAGTGAATGGAAAACAGGCCACTGCTAAGAGAGACACAGCCTCTGAAATAACCATTGTGAAGCCTGCAGTGGTTAAAGAAGAGCAGTACTTGCTTGGCAGTCCACTCCAGTTAGAGCTTTAGGAGGAACCCCATTCCAAATGCCTTCGGCCGGGGTTCACCTCGACTGGGAGGGTGGAAAAGGAAGCAAGCAAGTAGGTGAGTTTGAGGATATCCCTGCATATGTCTTGATAGAGAATGATTTTGATAATGCAGTACCTTGTGTGTGCATGCAGTTACACACAGTCAGGCTTGGAGACAGGCATGTGGGTCTGGTAGACTGAGGAGACCCAGACAGACATCCTGAAGCCAGGGCTGGTGAGGTGGCTATCTCAGGGAGGAAGCCACCCTGTAGCAGTGAGCCTGAAGGTCAGCAACAGCTGCTGGTAGATACTGATGTTCCTTTAGACACAGTGACTGCAAAGGCAGAGGTGAGTGGTAGTACCCAGGCTAACAGTGAGGCATCGCTGTCAGAGGATACCAGACTTCATGTGGAAGTAGAGCAGGGAATGGTCACAAAGATAGAGTTGAGACAGGCTCAGCTCATTGGTCCCTCCACTAAAAGGCTTGATGGAGGTAGCTAGGGAGGTGCCTGATTCTCAAGGAAAAGGGAAGTCTGTATACTGAAACAAATGTTGGAGAAATTGAAATCAAAGGGTTACTGTATAGAGAGTAGACCCCTGAATAAGGGCTAGAGGGTGAGCTAATACAGCAGTTGGTAGTGCCTAGAGCCTGACATCTGGTACTTCTAACCATAGCCAATGACATACCTTTTGCCAGTCATATGGGCATAAAGCATACCAAGAGACATCTTAAGCAGAACTTTTACTGGCCTGGGATTGCAAAGGATGTAACAGGGTACTGCAGGACCTGTGAGCAGTGCCAAAAAGTAGACAAGGCAGGAGACAAGGTGAAGGCTCTTTTGAAGCCTATTCCTGTGATTGAGGGCCATTTCAGAGGGTAACTATGGCTACTGTGGGGTCTCTGAGTACCCCTAGTTCCACAGGGAAGATGTATATCCTGGTGGTAGTAGGTTATGCTACTAGATACCCTAAGGTGGTGGCTGTTTCCTCCATTGAGGCAGAGAAGATGGCAAATGCTTTGTTAGAGATTTTCAGCAGGTTAGGTTTCCTGAGAGAAATACTGATTGACAGATGTGCTGATTTCATATCAGACCTGCTGGCTGGTCTATTGAAGTGCTGTGGGGTGAATCACCTAAAGAACACTCTCTACCATCCCCAAACTAATGGTCTTCTGGAGAGGTTAAGGTCTACACTAAAGACCATGCTACGGGCATTTGCAAACCGATTTAAGAGAATTGGACAAATATTTGCCCCATCTGCTGTTTGCATATAGATAGGTACTCCAGAGATCCACAGGTTTTTCATCCTTTGAGTTGCTATATAGGCATAGGGTGAGGTGGGCCTTTAGATCTGATTCATGATGAGTAGGAGAGTGAGTATGAATCCCACAAGGAGTCTGTTGGGCAAGGCTTGGGGATCTCATGGGTTTGGCCCAGGAGGACCTGGCAGGAGCTCAACAGCAGAAAAAGATCTGGGATGACAGGAATGCTCAATCCAGAGGGTATGCTGTGGGACAACAGGCAGCTTTGGAGGGACCCTTCCAAATGGCAAGGAAGGTCAATGATTTTAACATGGTAGAACTGCTAGGCAGGAGGAAGGGGCTCAAGCTGCTCCATGTTAAGATGATGAAGCCTAACCATGATAGGGAGGCTCTTGTGCTAAGCATTTGCATAGTTGGCAAGAGCAGTCTGGGTTGGTCTATGGCTACATCAAGCCAGCCAGTAAAATGCCACGTTACTAAGGTGGAGCCTAGAGATTCCTGCATATGACATGACAGTACAACATTATAGTGGGGTCAGCAATGCCAGTACAGATGGATTCTAAAAACAGGATATGGCTTAATGGATTCCAAGACAGATCCATTCCTCACAAGCAATGTTTCTCAAGGGTTACCTGAAAAAGTAGCTTGAGTCTTCAAAGAGGGGAGAGATGTGACAATGTGAAGTATTGCCAGTTATGCCAAGAGAAGTACAGCACTGGATGCATAACATATGCTAGCACAGCTAGCTGGAATTTTGTAAAGAATTATATGTCATTTGTATATCAAACTGATTTGTACAGATGCTTGCAATGAACAATGCATTTGTAAAGCTGCTTGTGTTAAAAATGTAGCAACAGTGTGCCCTGCTGGATAGAAAAATAAATATACATGTATTATTGTAACTTTAAATGTGTATGTTTTAACAAAGGATACTGGAAAAGAAGAGGTTAATCTCAATCCACCTAACTTTGAAAATAGTTTGAAATTAAAATACCTGGCTTAGGCCATAAGGATTGTGTCTTACAGTTCTCAATGCAGCCAGAGACAAAAAGTTGAAACTAGGAAGCTTTTTGCATTGTCTTTGGCATGAACTAATAGCTACTCTGGAAGGGTGCAGGTTTGAAATTGTTTTATGACTTACAGAGCTGCAGCAGATCTTAGCAAGGCTCTGTGTGTGTGTATTATTGACACATATGTGTTAGATCCTGACAGCTTCTAGCCAAAGGGAACCAGAAGTCAGATGACCAGATGTATGTGATGCCATACTGTAATCTAGGGCAAACATGATGTTTAATACTGGATAAGACTGAAGTCTCAAGGCACTCTGTTTTTGTAACCTGACAAAGAAGGATCTCTCACCTACTTCATCTTGCCTTGCTCTAGTAAGTAACCAGGGAATAATAATTCTTTAGATCATTCAGGAAAATATAGTGAGATGAGTTAAGTATTGTTTTTTCTGTAACTGTGTGAACCTGTCCCCTGTGTTATTTTTAATATTTTTGTGATTAAAACTCCGGTGTTTACTGTAAAAAGATATTTAATATTTTCATGTTCTTTTCTTATTTATAATTAAATATATTTAAACTTTTCAATGTGGCTAGTCTTTTAGAGAATATTTTAATCTCTGAGAGTACTTATATTTGGTGACAGCTATGGCCACTCTTGAAAGTCTTGCTGTTGGTCAAACTGCCATTTGTATTAATAATAATTTCACTCAGTATAATTTGTCACCCTTGCAAGAACCTTAGAGCAGCTGGCTTTGGCGTGTCTGATGGCAGTACTTTATAGTCTGGACAGAAGGGGGCATACCTAGTAAATCTGTGCCAGCCTTCCCCGGGTGTGTGTGTGGGTAAGTGAAAATCAAATCTCAAAAAGTGTGTGTGTTAGCTATTTGAAGCAGGGACACAAAGCACTGGTTTCACAGAGACGGTACTGGAGAACTTGGCTTGGACACTTGGCTGAGATCTTAACTCTATAACTGTGCCAGTGGGGTGTCTTACTGGGGACCTGCAGGGAGACAGAGAAATCCAGACCCCAGACTAAGTGTGTTCCCTGTGGGCTCTTAAGTGAAATTGTGCTTTATGCAGAGAACTGCATCAGGAAATACTGGGCGTATCCATTTTTGTTCCAAGTGAATGTCCCTCTCCAGTGTCAGTGGTGAGGATTCAGGCTCCTTGATTACTAGCCCAGAGTGGAGATGTCACAATATTCAATGCTGTTTTTCATTTACTTGCTTTCTCTTAAAACTTTTCACTAGATCAATCTAAGGGTCTTAAGTCAGCCATTATCCTATGCAAGAATGAAAAAGGTACATTGATTTTTCTTTTGTCATACTGTTTTGACCAGACTTTTTATATATTGCAGAGCCTACATTTCTTAAAACTGAACAAGGAGAAAGAGAGAAGGGAGAAAAACAGAAGCATCTGTTTACTTTACTATTTGCATTACACTTAAAATAATTGAAAACATGTCACTTTATAGCATTCAAAGAAAACCATGCACTGCAAACTTATTGCTATTAAAATATATTTTGTTTTAGTTACACTTAACTTTCTCCATCCTCTTCTTCTCTCTTAAGCATTTTTCCAAACATTAATGACATGAAGTAGGCAATATGCTTTAGAGCCCCTACAAGTCCAAAAACGTCCAATATTTCCAGATTTCCTTGTTCTTTCATGTTTCACAAATATAATTATTGCTTTGTAATTCCACATTTGTCAATTTCCAAGTTACTGGTTTTATTCGTATTCATTTCCATCTCCCAAATCCATCTCTGCTTCATTTCTAGCAATTGGAAAATGTTTCACTGGCACAGTCTCTGTGTGGTCTTTATTACCAGAAGGACAAGGAGCAGAATTTCCTTCTGTTTCACAGTTCATTTTTTGTTGGAAGAACTTGTATTTTCCTCCTCAGCGTGTACTGCATCAAAACATGATTTTGTCCCACCTGGAAAGAATATTTTGAGGATAGCTGGGTACAACAGTTTGAATCTCATGCCTGTTTCTCGACATTCCCTAAATAGTGGAATAAATGTACTCCTCTCCTGCCCTGTGTACAGTGAATAATCATTCTCCACAAATACTCTGCTGTCTTCCATTTTTAGTACATTGTCATTCTGCCACAGTTTTGTCAGAATCAACTCCTTCTGCTGGTAGGATTACATCTTTACTATTAAAGGTCTAGGTTGCTTTCTCATAGCTGGGTTTGGAGCATGCACACGATGCAACCTTCCAATTAACAGCTCCTGCTGTGGAATACCAGTCCAGTTGCTTATTTGTCCTTTCATAAAATTAATACAGTCTGTTCCTTCCAGCTTCCCTGTCACAGCAGAAAATCTCAAGTATTCCCTACGTGGTCTGTCCTCTAATTCTATTATTTTTTGAACCATGTCTTCTTGAGCAGTCTTATATTCAACCAGTCTTTTCTTCATTTTGACATCTGTTTTTTTTTTTTTTTTGCAGTTTTTTTTTTTTGCAGTTTTATCACCTCATCTGAATATCTGTTTAAAGCTTCTTCCATTTTCCCATCTTTTCTTATTTGAGTTGATATACTCTGTGACGATTGGGCAGATATGGGCGAAGGCTGCCAGCCTAGTCAAATAGAATTTAATATATAATTCTATCAACTGTATAAATAAATGTAAAATACAGGCTTGTGTTTTTAAATATAAGAAAACACTGTGAAATGTGGAACTGCAAAATATGTGACATCTTTGCACTCTACTGGCCCAGTGAAGCATGTTGTATCCTTTCATGTTAGAATTTGGCCCAGGGGCAGCTGGATGAAGATTTCATGCCCATTGTTTTAAGGCTAAAGTTTATGACTAGAATTCAGATGTGGAAGGTGCTTTATTGCCTTAGTTTCTGTTAGTATATACACGTGAAATGTCTTGTATCATTGTAAGTTTCTGAGGAGGTGTTAGATTGCTAAATAATGCAGTTTGTGGCCTGAGAACAAAGACCAGGTGTTAAGATGATGCAATATGAATACTGGGAAAACCTAAGTGTCAAAAATTATGTAATTTTGGGAGGGCCTTAGAGACATGTTTGTTAGTAATGTTTAAATACTATTTCTCACAAAAGACCTGCAGCATTTTGATCTGGACATCTAACTTATTAGCACTCTGCTTATGCTCACATGTAAGTTTGTAGCACTGTGATATCTTGTAGGAATAGTTAAAGCTAGTAAAGATTAATTAGGTATTTTTCTTTGAAACCAGACCTGTCCTACTGTATTATTTTAAGTTTCTGTGTGATTTGTGAACTCTTAGATATCTCTGTGATGTAGTAGTTTTGTCTTGTGTTTTAATTATTTATTATTATTAAATATTTTTAAAACCTTCTACCTGTGGCTGCTTTGTGTAGAGTTAAGCTCTAGAGTACATTGCATATTTATATAGAGTTTATTGTAATAGGCCACTCTGATAAGCCTTAGACTGTATAGTCACATTACCATTGAATAATAATACTGCACAGTAATAATTGGACACCCTTTTAAGGACCATTTAGTAGCTGATATTATTAACTGGGAGGTGGCAGTAATTACTACCATATAGTCTGGGTAAAGGGGCATAGCTGGAGAATCTGTGTCAGCCTTTCCCAGGAGTGTCTGTGAAGTTGTATAAATACTTATCTCAAAGTGTGTGTGTGTTGTGTCAGCTACTTGGGCAGGGACACAAAGCGCTCTTTGGATAGAGAGGGTACTGGAGGTTCTAGCTTGACCAGTTAGGCTGAGACATGGACCCTATAGCTGTGCCAGTGAGGAGTTTTATTGGGGACCTGGTGAGCAAGGGAGCAGCCAGCCCCAGACTGACTGTGATCTCTGTGTGCAGTTAAGGGAAATTGTACTTTACTGTGTGTATTAGTTATCCTTTCCTCTTCTAGGAGACGACCTCCCTGGTGTTAGTGGTGATGCCCAACACAATACATCTGAAATTCTCCAGGTGCAACTAACACTAGGTAAGTCTGCAGTCCAAATTGTAGCTTGCTACAGATCCCCCACCATACCCCAAGATTCTCACTACACCTTTCTAAACATACTGGAAAATATTAAGATACAACCAAACACCCTAATACTGGGTGATTTCAACTACCTCCATTTACTGGGAAAACTACCCGGGTACCAACTCCTTTTCCCAACAGTTCATGGAATTCATAAATTCCAACGCCCTGGATCAACTAATCCGTTGCCCCACCAGGGGCTGCAATATCCTAGACCTGGTCATTACCAACATGGGAGATAGCTGCTCCACACCAGTGGTCACCCCCTCATTGGTCAGGTCTGACCATAAGCAAATCACCCTTGACATCCACATCCCACCCCCATCCCCCAGTAAGGAAACCTACTTAAAAAACTTCTCCAAAGCCAACTTCATGCTACTGAAGTCAGAAGTGACAAACTTCACGACACCCACGCAGACGGGATCAGGAAGTTCGATTGCAGAATCCTACACTAAGGCACTGTACAAGCACATCCACTCGTGCATGAATCATGCCATCCCAAAAAGAAGCAAGATGCTCTTCTCCAAAAAAAGGAAGCCAATCTGGTGGTCCCCAGCTATAAACAAACTATACAACAGAAGGAAGAAACTGTTGCAGAAAAAAGGAAAATCCCAGGATGCAAAAAACTCCCTCACCAGCCTCAGTAAGAAGCTAAGATCCCTCATAAAATCCTCAAAGGCTAGTTATGAAAATAAAATTGCCAAAGATTCCAAAGACAACCACAAGGCACTCTATAGTTATGTCAAGAATCTAAATGGCAATGCTCAGATCTGCTCTGAGATACAACAGAATGGCATTAAATATACTGATCCCAAGGATATTGCCAATATCCTGGCAGATCGATTTAGTGCCAACTGCACCCCCCTCTCACCCCCTAAAGGGCCCATCTCAATACCAAAAGATTGCCAAATTCCAGTAATCATGGCCACACAGGTAGAAACCGCACTCTCCAAAGCTAAGAATACAGCATCCATGGGACCAGATGACATCCCAGGCTGTGTATTACATGAACTACAAAATGAACTGGCACCTCACCTAAGTGTCATGTTTAATCATAGCATCACCTCAGGCTTCATGCCCACTGAGTGGCGCACAGCTTCAGTTATCCTGCTCCACAAGGGAGGATCCACCTTGGATCCCGGGAACTACCGACCTCCCTGATGTTAGTGGTGAGGATTGAGGCTCCTTGACTGCTGGGCCAGGGCACAGTCATCACATACTCCATCAGTGTTCCATTTATTTTAATCAGCTCTGTGCTCTAGGTTACTAGAAGTCATGTCTAGAGCTTACACTGCTTTTTGCTGAACAGCTGCAGTATTTTTCCCATTCAGTGTTTTTCCTCACTTTTTCCAGCTGATTTTCTTTCAGGTCCTCTGTATTTCTTTTTTCTTGGTCTCCAGGCAATACACTTACTAGCCAGTTACTGAAATTTACCCACAAATATAAGTCCATTAACTTTCTTTGCTGAGTTTCTGTTTTCACACTAGGAGAGCTAGAATTAAGCTGTTACTCAATGTGCAGCCATCCTGGAAGTCCCTACATATTTATTTATAATATTATACAGTGTGCAAGAGAGACTGAGAACAACACAACTCAAACAACATGAGTAAAAGTTATTTAGAACAGCCAATAATTTCTTCTTGAAGTAGTTGTCTTTTGTAAAATATGAAGCTTGTCTTTTTATTTCCACTATCAGAATTTCAGGTGAACTCTGTTCTGTTTCAGTAATAGTGCACTAACACTGTATCCACTAAGAAATATTTTATTAACACCTGCATTTTGGTCTTTTTGAAGACAGAAGGGCAAATTAAAATTAAAAAAAAAAAAAAACTTTGCTCCACTTCATGAGATGCTTGCAGCTAACCACAATGAAAATTGACAATTCTCCATAAAAATAATTTACAGTGTTGTTGCCCATTTAAAATAATTCCTTCTTTGCATACATCTTGGTACCATTTTGTTTGTAAATGGGTAAAGATTAGAAATGCATTAAATCCAAATAAAAGTATGAATCCAAATTAAAACATTTACAATGGACATTTTTTACTATGTGAATACTACAAAGAGAAACAGTTTGTTTGTTTGTGTCTTTCGGCTTTTCCTGGTTAGGGGTCGCCACAGCGGAACTCCGGTCCGTTAATGATTGGCAGTAGATTTTTATGTGCTGGCTTGCCGGGCCTAACACACAACCTTCAACGAAGGAACACACATCCACGCATGTCGCCACACAGAAGACGCTCTGACTGAGAATCGAACGGGCAACATCTAACTGTGAGGCGACAACGCTACCGCAGCACCACCACAGCAGTACTCACAAAGAGTGAAAGTGCTTATTACCAAGGAGTCGAGTTTGGTAACCTGGGGGAATGAAGAACAGAGCTTTCTAAAAAAAAAAAAAAAAAAAAAAAATGAGAAAAAAAAACTCATACACTCAGAAAATATAAAGAAATTTGACTTCTTGCATGTTTCCATACACCATTTTTTTCATACAAAGTGATGTAAGAGATTTTTAAAAATCAAATATTACAATTTCTTGATAAGCCACAAAGGGTGTTACTTGAATAAATATTCGAAAAGTATGGGATTTTTTTTCAGCTGATTTTATTACAGAGGTTTATTTTTTTGTTTTTTTGTTTGTTTTGTTTTTTTAAGAAAATCATCTTTTTTAGAAAAGTCTAATGACAGCATTAATACAACATCATCTTATAAAGGCAGAGATGAGATATGAAACATTCACAAAAGAAATGGCAATTCATCATACACTGGAGACTTTATTTACATTTCCATCTTTAAACACAGTTTTGATAACACAAACTTCCTGTAACCCTGGTGCTAAACATTTCCTTCACTCAGAAATCACAGCCCCATAATAACTGATAATGTATCCTAGTTATCTTTTAGATACTATATATATATATATATATATATATATATATATATATATATATATATATATATATATATATATATATATATATATATATATATATATGGGTTCACTCTATAATCTTGAAATACTGAAATATCGAATTTCAGTATCTTAAGACTATAAGAGCAAAAGCCGAGTTCAGCGAAAGACCACATAACTAAATCCAGAAATGTCGAATTAGTGGTTATGGTAGTGCACTGTGTTACTGGATAGCTGTAGATTCAGGTAAGTGTTTATATTTTAAGGGTTTTGGGTAGGGATTTCATTGTATGTTAGTGTGGTGGGAAGTTGTAGGTGTAGGATAAGGTATGTAGGTAAGTGTGTAAGTGTTGAGAATGGTGTTGTTTGTATGTATGTGATGTGTGTTTGTGCAAGGGGAATGTAGATTGTGTAGTGTCATTTTTAGTGTGACCACAGAGTTGCTATATATAAGTAGCAGGGGTGTGGGGGTGCAGGAGGGCTTGCCCCCTGCTTATATGTAGGGTAGGTGTGTGTGTTTGTGTTGTTTTGTTTGCGTGTGTTTTGTTTGTTTGTTGTAGTGTGGGGAGGAAGGTGCATGTGTGTTTGTGTGGTGTAGGGTGTGTTTATAAGTTGCGCTTTTGAATTTCGTGGTTTTGGGGTGTCGGTATTGTGATTTTTCATCTTTATAGTCTGTAGATACTGAAATTCGATATTTCAGTATTTTGAGACTATAAAGTGAAGATATATATATATATATATATATATATATATATATATATATATATATAGATATATATAGATATAGATATATAAATCATTTCAGTTTGTAATCATCTCAGTCATCTAATTTACAATAGTTTCAATAGTGCATGTACCTGAATACCCATTATTCAGTTTTGAGGACACTAATTTGAAGTATACTCAACATACCAAATATTATCTCAGTTGATATTATCAGTGCATTTCAAACAATTCCCTTTTCTTTAAAATTCATGTCTTTGTAGTATATTTACCATCCACCTAATATAGAGTTGTCTAATTTCCATGTCTAATACAGCTACCTAAAAACTAAGACTTCCCCTCATCCTAACTACCCACCAGATTTGAATGTTCTGTTTGTGAACAAACCTCCATCTTTTCCTATGCACCTGTATAATATTAAAATAAACTCATCATAGCTATCTTTTTGCAGGTATTTCACTTCCACTTTCTTAAAGCCCTTGGTCGGTGTACAGGCAACTATTGATTTGCCTGCTATTTGCCAATATTCGACAACTTTGCACTGAAAGCTCCCATATTGATCTCCGTATTACTCCCTTCCATACAAATACCCAGTGAAAGGCAATGACATGCCAAACAAAATCAGCAACAGTCTTCCTATGTCTTATAGCACACAGCATGTTCAATTCTTCCAAAACACATTTAGTCAAAACCAACTTATAATGCTGCCCACAATGTTAGTGTCTCCAGTGTGGGCACCCCCAGATCAAGCACTCACATCTTAGTATGACTACAATTCACATCACCAGTCATCACAGACAATCAGCCTTGATGAAGTTTAGCTGTTCATGTCCATGCTTCTTTCATACATTAACAAAACTTCCAAATGGCAAATAGCAGGAGACATCAAATACTAATTTGATAGCATTTTTCCCTTGGAAGACTTCTAACACCACTTTTCTTTTCATTTATCATTTTACAGGCTTCCATGAGTTTCTTGAAAATATGAAGCCCATCAACATGACTGGCACCAAAGAAAAGGGTCAAAATGGCTAACCTTCTCCATCCTTTGCAAACATTCCTCAAGCTTTTAACTTTCATTATTAAATGCATGGAGGGTACCAACCCATAGGAGTACCACCCACAGGACATTCCCTTCCAATACCTTTAAAACTGAGTTCATTATAAAGTTGCTCACTCATTTTCAAGCAATTAATTAAAACCAAATATCAACTGTATTTAAACTCCCAATTATCCTTAATTTAGCTAAATGAAAACCAGCCTTGCTTTTCCTTAGAAGGATCTCTGCTTTCTTGACGCCTATAGGAGTATTCCTAAAAGGTTATCTCTTACACTACCAACATTTTCAAGATATTGTTGACACTCCGATACATAAACTTAATAACTACTTATTGCCACCAGCTATTCAGTACAAATTAAATTAATATTCCCTAAATAGGCTGACCAGTCTCTAGACCTTTTCCCTAAATCTATTACAATTACAAAGAACATTCAAATATTTAAAATATACAAGGATGTTAAACCATTCAAAGTGTCCACCATTAAAAAATGTAAACATTCATAATATTATCACCAGTAAAAGATCAGCAATTGCATTAAACATGCAGTTACTGGAAATTTAAACATTGGCACAGATTTGACTTATCATGATTTATTTTTAAGTCAAAGATTTCTAACTCAATAAAAAAGGTCTGCTTTAGAAGAATAAAATTTCACTTACCCGAAACCCATATCACCAAGATGAAAAGACTGACAGCACCAGTACACTGATGACCCAGAACACCGACTTACCACTCGAGCTAAGTAACCACATGGACATCCAAAACAAAAATGTATGCCCCCCACACATCCAACTAAATATACCAACTCTGAGATCGTACTACTGTAGGGGAAAGAGGCAAAATTCAACATGATGGACAAGCGGTTACTTACCTAGAGTGGAAAGTCAGTGTTCCAGGATGTCGGTGTTGTGTGGTCATTGGCCTTTTTGTCTCAGCATTTTGAAAGTTGGGTAAGTGAGCATTCGGGTTTCTGAAGGTGACCCAATAAAACACATATTTTAACATTATTTCCAAGCTAATAACATCTCTGCAAACAGTTTTCTATTTCTAAAAAGTTCCTTTATAGTTAGCTCTTCTTCAGCAACATTAATACCATTAAAAGGGTCAGCATTCTCATTAAACTAGTCCTTTAATAGGGCTAGTATAACTGAGTTGATGTATGCATGCCTTTAGTCTACCCAGTTTTGACATGTTTCGATAACTAGAAATTTACATTCTGCAGCGGTTCTAAACTATTTGTAAACTGAAAATTAAATATTTTTGAACTTGTAAACATCTCAATGATGCATGTTAGGGGTAATATTATGACAAACTGTATAGAATTATCTAATTTTTACGTACCTGGAAATTATTTATATTGGGGGTGTGGCCAAGATGGTGGCAGGCTAACAGCTTAGTTTCTCAGCTTGGTTATTTGAGTTATATTTCTGATAGGAATTTTTTTTTACATCGTTTACTCTTTAACTTGGAAGATTATCTTCTTTTAAGTTTTTGAAAGACACTATAGGAAAAATGTCTTTTTTATTTTTTTTATTTTTTTTTTTTTTTAGTATTTACATGCCACTAAAAGATCTCAAGCATCATAGTATTATTAATTAATAATTAGAGAGTTATGGTTAAGTAAACAATAATATGAGTCTGGGGTACATATATATGTTATGAAGCTCTTGAAGGTTGAAAATTATGATTCCTGGGTAAATTATATCTTTCACAGTTGTCTCTGATACCCAGAGATATCTTAGGGTTTGACATACAATTTTGAATTTGCTTTTCTTGATCCTCTTAAGACCAATAATTACTGATGAAAGATTGAAGAATGATACTTAATAAATTGTGATAAAAGTTTAAAGTCATTTTAGATGAAAAAGTTATTTGACTATTTAAATCACATTCTGTTTCATAATACATGTGCAAGTAACATTTTAAGCAGAAAGTAGCGATGAGCAAAGCAGCACACTTCAAAACAAAGCACAAATCCAAAAAGAAACGATGGCAGAATAGCACAAAAAAGAAGTTTAGTTCATGAAGTAAAATCCACAAGATAAAATCCAATAAAACACATGAAAACACGCTGTAATTACGTTGTTATAGAACCACAAGTGAGCGCTTTCATCTCCAAAGGGAGATTTCTTCAGACTAATGGTTACAACACACTGCTTCATTTAAATACTCTTAGCAATTAATAAGGTGCTTCAATTAAGCAATCCAATTAAAAGTTTAAAATGTGTTTGAACTACAACATTCTTAAACTATTCTGTATACCTGAAAACTAACCTAATGTTTAAAACCTTTCCTTTTTAAATACATAATGAATTCCTCTCCATTGTTTAACCCTGGCGGAAAACACGCATTTAATCTCACTTGCCAGCAGTATTCAAGCCACCCCAATTCTTCTTCAATATTTATCTTTGTAACATTGGGATGGATAAAATCTATAACTAAACATTTGAAATTAGTCTTACATTTACTTTCTAAATAATATTTTGCCAAAGCATTTTTGACATCTCCTTTGCCTATGGCATATTGATGTTCATAAATTCTTCTATACAATTCCCTTGTTGTTCTACCAACATAAAATGAGTTGCAATCTAAACATATTATTAAATAGACATTTTTAGACTTACAAGTAAATCTGCCTGGAACATATATCTTAGTTTTGCCCACAAAAATCTCATGCCTATCTGTATATAAAAAATTACAGTAGTTACAATTAAAACATTTATACATTCCTTTTCTTTCTTCTACTACTCTACTTTTATTTAATTTTCCTTGAAAAAAATCTTTAAAATGTTTTGCTCTTTTTTGCACAAACTTAGGTTTATTGCCTAACTTCTGTAATAAATTAATATTGGTTTTAAAAATTCCCCATTTTTTTCTTACTATATTTTTGATGACATAAGAATCAGTACTATTTTGTACTGCCAAAGCAGTGGTAAAATCTGCTGAAGATGTTCTATTCAACTTCTTTTTCTCATTTTTATTTCTGTTTACAATTTCTTCTGTCATAACTTCCTTAATCATTTCTTGGGGACAACCTCTATTTAACATCCTTTCACAGAAGTTATCAGCTTCTAGATGAAAAATTTCATTATCATCTGTTAGATTACTTATTCTCTTTATTTGTCCTTTGACAATATTCTGTTTAGTTTTTTTTTTTTTGGATGTAAACTTGAATAATGTAAATACATATTATTTTGAAATTCTTTTTTATATATTTTTGACACTAATTTTCCATCTTTTTTATATATAGTGAGATCTAAAAAATTAATATTTTCAGTATTGATATTATATGAAAACTTAATATAAGAACAGGCATTATCAATATATTTCAAAAACAAATTTAATTCTTCGACCGTCGCACTCCAAATGATCAGAATATCCTCAATAAATCTTAACATTTTGATGATATTTTTCACAAACCTACTTTCTAATATATTTGCTGTTTCCCAGCCTTGCATGAATAAATTAGCATAGCTAGGTGCTAAGGCTGCACCCATAGCTACCCCATTGACTTGGACAAACAATTCATCATAGAATTCTAAATAATTATAACGTAATACTAAATCTATCATTTCCATTAGCAGACTAATAGTATTTATAGAAAATTCTCTTGATTTCAACAGTTCCATTCTAACCATCTCCATACCTTCCTTATTAGGAATCATAGTATAGAGAGAATTTATATCTAATGTTACAAGTATATCAGATTCTGAGACCTTAATATTGTTGAGTTTTGCCATGCAGTCATAACTGTCCTTTATATAAGTGACTCCCTTCGGAACTACTTTCTGTAAATGTTTATCTACAAAATAGACATCCCTTCTAATTTACTATTTTTGCTAGCAACTATTGGTCTTAAAGGGGGAGAATCTATGTTTTTATGGGTTTTTGGTATTCCAAAGATCCTACTAATCAACGGGTTATTATTAGTTATGTTCCTTTTCATTTTTTCATCGATTTTACCTGCATAGAACCATTCTACTATACATGATTCTATAAGTGAAAAACCTTTCTTAATTTCAGACATATTTACTGACTTATAAAAATTAGAGTCTGATAACATTTCTTTCATCTTTCCTTCATAATCTTTCCTATCCATTAAAACCATTGCTCCCCTTTATCAGCTTTTAAGACAAGTATATTCTCATCTTTAAGTAGGACATCTAAACATTTTTTCTCTTTTTTTGTCAGATTATAGTATTTGTTCATAGGTTCATAGGTTTAGGTTTATACTAGGCTATCTGCCCTAAGGCATTTATAAGCCTAGCCCAAATTTTTGTGGCTTACGCCGCCCCTTATATGAAAAAATACTGTGCCCATTAGTTTGTTGTGCCTCTGTCCAGCAGTGACACAGAGATGATTCCCGGGGTAAACCTACGATCTCCCATCCACAGGTCTAGATTTCTCTTGAACAGAGTCAGCGAGGTGCTCTGCCTCACATGGACCGGGATTTTATTCCACAGCATAGGGAGTCTCTGAGTGATAAATCTATCCCTCCAGCACGTCCTATTTATATCCGTGCTAAGGTTTAAGTCGCTTGCTCTAGTGGTTTTGGTGGATTTGGATTTTTTGAGGTGGAGGCTGTATTTTGTATCTTCTTCTAACATTTCTAACATCTGTAGTTCACATATATTAAGAAACATTTCCAATTCTTTACATAAAGGTGGATTATAACAACTAGGTTTGTAGAAGTCACAATTATTAGGTTTCTGACTTCTGGATTTTAAGCAGAAAGATCGCAAAGGAAATTATACTGCTTCATTTCAAGGTTCTATTTTCTAGGTTAACTTTAGTTATTTTTTTATTTTAGTGGTTCAACTAGCAAATAATACAATGATGTTTAATGTTGTTAGTACTATGGTTTTTGGCTGTTGAATGGGATTTATGATGTACATATCTATTTCTTATTAAAGATGTATTAGTAATATTCTTTTTCAAAAGCACATCATTTTAAGCATATATATATATATATATATATATATATGGACATGCAAATCCATATCGTCTCAATCAATATTAAATAAGTTTATAAGGATATTCTTTAATATAGTGAATTATGGATCTACTTTGAAAATTAACATTTATTACTCACTTGTTATGTGACTATTAATTTACTGTCTGTATAAAGTGAATCCTCAAATAGCTATAAAAGTGTGATTTGAGATGAGAGTTTAGAAGGAATGCTTGAATAGCAATGCTATTCAAACTTGGAGTTTTAAACCAAAAAGAATGTTTGGTTTACTTTTTATTTAATTGTTTAATATTTTAATGTTTAACTATATATACTTTGGTGTCTATAAACATTAATAATGCCAGCTTCTTGTATAAATGTTTGCAATCATTCACATTCATATTTTCTTTTTTTATATTGTTAGCAGCATACAGCCAACTATACTTCTACTGATGCATTATATATGAAGGGTATTTCGATCAATGTTAATGGTTTGAATAATAGTTGTAAAAGGGGAAGGTTAAACAAATATCTAAAAAATGTTTATGCCCAAGTTGTATTTTGACAAGAGACACATTTAGAACAAGAATATATTACTAGACTTAACTCTAACCATTTTTCAGTACTTGTTAGTTCACATTATAAACAGAAAAAGGGATGTTGCGATTTTATTTAAAATTCTATATTAATGCCTAAAATCATAAATTTATACAACAATAGATCTGGGATGTTTTCTCTTGTATCTTATATCTTGTATTGCGGAGATAGATAGGAACGTATACACTTTGATAAAACTTTACTGGAGTCCTGGGCTAGGAGTTAGAGTGGCTAAGCAACAATTGGAAGAGATTATACAACATTTATACAACATTCTAAAGGAAGTATAATTTAAGTTGGTGACTTTAATTATATATTAAATGACTATGATACAAATTCAGTAAATAACCATAGGAAACAAGCATTATCCAAGGCATTATTAGAGTTCATAGATTTGTTTAATATTAAGGACAAATTCATTTTTTTACACATTTTTCAAATAGATATGGTACACAATCTAGAACAGATAGAGTATATATTTAACAGATATAACTGGGAAAATAGATAAAGTTAGAGTTGTGGCATGTCCTATATCCAACCACAATGCAATTATATTTTAACTGAAAATGAATCCAAAACAAAGAGCTTCTGTTAGCAAAATACCATCATATATAACTAACTTGAAAGATTTAAAAAAAATTATAATAAGGAAATTTAATTTTTTACAAATAAAAATTTAACAGAGGATATATCAGAGATTTATGTGTGGGACTCTTTAAAATCATATCTATAGGGTAAAGGTCTAGCCTGGTATATTAATAAGAAGAAACAATGGAATAAAGAAGTGTTAGAACTACAAACAAAGGTTGATAAACCTAAATTAGATATCCAGAAAGGTAATAAATACTTAGATATTGATGAGTTGAATAAAAAATAGAGATACTACATCATAAAACTATGATTAATTTAGAGAAGATTAAAATGAGCTCTTAATCAATGAAAACTAAAAATCAGCACAGATTAGCAAACAGAACAAAGAAGATTATTACATCTAATCAGATAAAAGAACTTTATATTTCGGGAACTTGGAAAAACGTATCAGATTTAGAGGACATATTAGAGGCATTTAAAATACATTTTAATTCAATCAACTTATATGACACAGTAACGTAGCCACAAAATATAATAAAATCTTTTTTTTACAAAGCATATCAAAAAAGTTAATTGAAGATCAACTAAAGTTAATAGATAATCCAATGTCACTTTCAAAACCTAAATCTCAAGTCAAAACCTAAATCTCAAGTTAACAAATTAAAATTAAATAAAGCACCTGGGATTGATGGCATTATTGCAGAGATGTATAAATTATTACCTAATGAAGCCTTGGTGTTATTGTTAAAAGTCTTTGCATTGGCCAAAGAAGCAAAAAATATACCTCCGTCATGGAAATATACATTCATTTCTCCAATATTAAAGTCAGATAAAGTCAGATAAAGATGGAAAAGAATGCTCATCTTACAGGCCAGTGTCTCTATTAAATGGCAATTATAAGATCTTTATGGCAATACATACTAACAGAATTAAGAAGTTTTTGCCTTTGCTGATAGTTTTTAGTACTTAATAAATAAGCACCTATACAGGCATGTCTAAGTGTCAGCTCCCAGTGTTTTCTCTTGTCTACCTGATGAATCTGGGCATCTTGGGCAATGCAGCAATTGCCTCATGTACACAGACAACCCTCTCCTCCTACCACCCAACACTACAACCTGTGAAAGATGCACTTATATAGCCAAGCTGGAAGCAAACCTCTCTTCACCCAAGACTGGACTAGACAGTCAAGAGGAGAAGGTAAATACTTGCATCACACCACACTCATCACATAGTCCCTCAAAACCTATACCACCAAAACACACACCTACATTTGTGGAGGCTCTCTATGAAAATCTGCCCAAGCAACAGGTACCTCCAAAGTAGAAACACAAGCAACCTCCACCCCCAACACAACCCAAATGACACATAGCCCACAAACTCAGTGTGCCTCAACCACAGCCCATAAGGCATAACAAAGTACCCAACACTCTAGGCATAGGTGACTCTATAGTCAAGCACACTGATGTTCCACTCATCAGGCTAAACAAGGAGAAAGTTACTGTCAGCTGCCTGTCAGATGCCAGGATCTGCCACATAATGCATGGACTCAGGTCACTCCACAAAAAGTACAAATATGACTCTGTCATTGTCCATGTTGGTGTGAATGACCTGAGATGTACCTCCATGGACTACATGAAAAGAGACATGGAGGAGCTCTATGATCTTGTAGCCCAGGCAGGTATGACTCTAGCCCTGAGTAGCATCCTGCCATCACCCAGAATGATACCACAGTACAAGGACAAAATGATTGACTTCAACAATTGACTAAGTTTCTGGTGTCATTCTAAGGGGATCCAGTATCTGTCTGCCTGGGATGACATGATCGACAGAGCACGATGCTTTGCCAGTGATGGCCTGCACCTGTCACCCTTGGGATTCCAGATACTGGCTAAGGCTCTTGCCATCCCTATAGTGCCTTTTTTAGGCAAAGTTCAAATGACAAATTCACCACCATAACAGGTACAAGCAAGCAAAATCTGAGGGTAATGCTACTCAGTGCTAGAAGTCTAAACCTCAAAATGCATTCACTCGAGGCACTCCTTAAAATGAAGAACATCAAAATCTGTGCAGTGACAGAGACCTGGTTCAAGGCTGCAGAGAGCACCCCTGCATTACCAGGCTATAATTCATACCACACCTTTCGGCCACCTAACCTGGACTGACACACTAATGTCCATATTCATTAAGGATATCCACACCTCCAGGCTAGTTGCTCAGCATAATGCATCCAAAATTATCCAAGTGCAACTAAGTCTGGGCAAGACCGCAATCCAAATTGTAACTTGCTACAGATCCCCCACCATGCCCAAGGATTCCCACTCCTCATTTCTTCATACACTGGAAAATATTAGGGTACAGCCTAACACCCTAATAATGGGTGATTTCAACTACCCCACCATTAACTGGGAAAACTACTGATGTGATGAAATTTTTGTTTAAAAAATATATATGTATACATAAACTTTAAAATACAATTATTTCAGTACTGAATGTTGTAATGTCACTAATATAGGCTTTAGTGTGACAGCAACATTCAAACCAGGCATCTTGTCAAATTCTTTTAAATCTAATAAATTGTTAATGTAATCCCCCCCATGGATACACACACTCTATCAATAATGCAAAATCTAAACTTGTGTTGGTTGCCACATAAGGATATATGCCTGTATAAGGCATTCCTATCATTCCCTCTCCATATATCAGACTTATGCTCAATGATACGGTCTTTTAATCTTCTCGTAGTCTTACCTACGTAAAAACATTGGCAAGACGTGCATGTAGCTAAATATATCACATTAGTTGAAATGCATGTTTCCATGAGATTAAACTTGTATATAATCTCACTTACCGGATGCTTAAAGTCTAAGCTATTTTCTTTATCTATTATATCAGGGCAGCAACTACAGTTGAGACATTTTAAACTTCCATATGTATTAATATTATTCACTTCAGTTAAATTTTTAAAATCCTTGTAACCAAGCTTACATTTAAAATTTGCCATGTTTTTATAAGAAAAAAGTGGTCTGTCACCAATAATAGATTTAATTTCACTGGATGCCAATAAAACAACCCAATTTTTCTTTATAATGTTCCTTACAAACCTAGTCATACAACTAAAAGTAGTAACATATCTTAGGGTATCACGATTTCCATGTGCTACAATATTTTCATTCTGGTGTTCATCCATAAGAAATAAAGGTTTTAAACCTAAATGCCTATTATTTATAGTATCCATTTTAGCTGTTTCTATTACACTGTCTGGATAACCACTATTTCTAAATTCATTAATGGTTTCATCCAGCTGCGACACGAAGAGACTATCATTCGTGTTAAGTCTACATATTCTATTAAATTGTGATTTAACTATACCATTAAAAACATGTGATGCATGCATGCTGGTATAGTGAACATACCTGCATGCATTTACCACTTTTTTATGTACTGTAGTGTACATTACGCTATCCTGTATCCCTATTTTAAGATCTAAGAAATTAATGAACACATCAGAAAATTCTATTTTAAACTTTAAGAAAGTAGTGGATTCATTCAAAAAATGTACAAACTGTAACAAATCATCAACATCACCTTTCCATATGAGGAAACAATCGTCCACAAACCGTTGATAAAATAATATATTATTGACATATGGACTAGTGTCATTTACGACAAACTTCTTTTCCCATATAAAAAGTACCAAGTTTGCATACGTGTTAGCTACGGGCGTACCCATAGCAACACCAGTATTTTGCATATAAAATTGACTATCAAATAAAAAAATATTATTATTCAAAACTAGGTTTAATAATAAACATAATGTTTCAATATCCCTTGTTACAAACGTAGAGGAGTTGTTTAAAAACTCACGAATTGATTCTATCCCAAACTCATTAGTTATAACTGTAAACAAGGACGTTATATCTAAAGTTACCAGTAAAAGCCAACTGTTCTGCACTACATCCTTGCCCATATTATTATACCATACTCTTAGTTTTCTAATAAAATCTGGTGTATCTTTCAAGATGGTATCACATTTTTCTAATAAAGGCTGCAACCTTCTATGTAAATAGACTGAAATAGGTTCAGTCAACCACCCCTTCCCAGAAACAATAGGTCTCATTAGTGGTTGAGATAGTGACTTGTGAATCTTAGGTAAACCATATAATTGTGGGACGACTGGACAAGGAACAGTAAAAAAATGAAATAAGTCAAGTGTTATATCATTAGATGCAGATTCATAAGGGCTGTGAATTCCTCATAACTTAAATTATATGTTTTACTAACATATAACATTTTGGATTGTGTTAACACAGCAAATGCACATACTATAAGTAATGAGATAAATTTGGTGTGTGTTCCAAGCTTGCTGGACAAAAATTGTACTGTGAAACAACTGGAAATTACACAAGGTACTTTAAATTTAAATGACTTGTGCTTAGACAAAGCGCATTATTCCCTGTTACAAAAAGGGTTCAGCTTCATTCCTTCTTCAAAGGACAATATTGTGGGAGCTTTGATTGAGCTGAAACAGTTTGTTAGGAATCTAAGCTTAAAACTTATGTTTAATAATGATTTTCATGATGTTGATATTTGTAAAAGGCGTAGTACTTTTGTACCTGTGAACCCCCCAGTAGTAATTGCTTTCCATGATTTGTGTGAGAGGGACTTACGAATCTTGTATGAAAATAAAAATAATGCTGTTAGTAAAACATATAATTTAAGTTATGAGGAATACACAGCCCTTATGAATCTGCAAAGTAATAAAGATATTGTGATTAAGCAGGCAGATAAGGGAGGGGCTATTGTAATTATGAATAGGGTAGATTATCAGAATGCAGTTTTGAAATTGTTAGATGATGCTGATGCTTTTAAAACTATTGTGCATGCTGATGTGAAAAAATGTATAAGTATGGTCAATATGACAATTTATGACTTACAACTTTCTAATGATATAACTCTTGACATTTCATTTTTTTACTGTTCCTTGTCCAGTCGTCCCACAATTATATGGTTTACCTAAGATTCACAAGTCACTATCTCAACCACCAATGAGACCTATTGTTTCTGGGAAGGGGTGGTTGACTGAATCTATTTCAGTCTATTTACACAGAAGGTTGCAGCCTTTATTAGAAAAATGTGATACCATCTTGAAAGATACACCAGATTTTATTAGAAAACTAAGAGTATGGTATAACAATACAGGCAAGGATATAGTGCAGAACAGTAGGCTTTTACTGGTAACTTTAGATATAACGTCCTTGTTTACAGTTATACCTAATGAGTTTGGGATAGAATCAATTCGTGAGTTTTTAAACAACTCTTCTACGTTTGTAACAAGGGATATTGAAACATTATGTTTATTATTAAACCTAGTTTTGAATAATAATATTTTTTTATTTGATAGTCAATTTTATATGCAAAATACTGGTGTTGCTATGGGTACGCCCGTAGCTAACACGTATGCAAACTTGGTACTTTTTATATGGGAAAAGAAGTTTGTCGTAAATGACACTAGTCCATATGTCAATAATATATTATTTTATCAACGGTTTGTGGACGATTGTTTCCTCATATGGAAAGGTGATGTTGATGATTTGTTACAGTTTGTACATTTTTTGAATGAATCCACTACTTTCTTAAAGTTTAAAATAGAATTTTCTGATGTGTTCATTAATTTCTTAGATCTTAAAATAGGGATACAGGATAACGTAATGTACACTGCAGTACATAAAAAAGTGGTAAATGCATGCAGGTATGTTCACTATACCAGCATGCATGCATCACATGTTTTTAATGGTATAGTTAAATCACAATTTAATAGAATATGTAGACTTAACACGAATGATAGTCTCTTCATGTCGCAGCTGGATGAAACCATTAATGAATTTAGAAATAGTGGTTATCCAGACAGTGTATTAGAAACAGCTAAAATGGATACTATAAATAATAGGCATTTAGGTTTAAAACCTTTATTTCTTATGGATGAACACCAGAATGAAAATATTGTAGCACATGGAAATCGTGATACCCTAAGATATGTTATTACTTTTAGTTGTATGACTAGGTTTGTAAGGAACATTATAAAGAAAAATTGGGTTGTTTTATTGGCATCCAGTGAAATTAAATCTATTATTGGTGACAGACCACTTTTTTCTTATAAAAACATGGCAAATTTTAAATGTAAGCTTGGTTACAAGGATTTTAAAAATTTAACTGAAGTGAATAATATTAATACATATGGAACTTTAAAATGTCTCAACTGTAGTTGCTGCCCTGATATAATAGATAAAGAAAATAGCTTAGACTTTAAGCATCCGGTAAGTGAGATTATATACAAGTTTAATCTCATGGCAACATGCATTTCAACTAATGTGATATATTTAGCTACATGCACGTATTGCCAATGTTTTTATGTAGGTAAGACTACGAGAAGATTAAATTACCGTATCATTGAGCATAAGTCTGAGATACGGAGAGGGAATGATAGGAATGCCTTATACAGGCATATATCCTTATGTGGCAACAAACACAAGTTTAGATTTTGCATTATTGATAGAGTGTGTGTATCCATGAGGGGGGGGGTGACATTAACAATTTATTAGATTTAAAAGAATTTGAATGGATTTTAAGACTTTCAGCTGACAAGATGCCTGGTTTGAATGTTGCTGTCACACTAAAGCCTATATTAGTGAAATTACAACATTCCAGTACTGAAATAATTGTATTTTAAAGTTTATGTATACATATATATTTTTTAAACAAAAATTTCATCACATGATCTTTGGCTGCTGGTCATGTGCTTTGTTGGCTTCTATTTAAATGTTTGATTTTATTTGTAACCTGTATGAGTATTGATAAAGGGTTTGTACCTGAAAGCTTTGCTATTAAATGGGTGTGTTTCAGCATATTCTGGTGTTTGTTTATTGCTTATTTCTATTGTTGGCAGCTGGTTGGACTAAAACTACTGATGTACCAACTCTTTTGCTCAATGTTTTATGGAATTCATAAATTCCAAAGCCTTGAATCAACTTATCCACACCCCGACCAGGGGCAGCAATATCCTAGACCTGGTTATTACCAACATGGGCGACCGGTGTTCCACACCAGAGGTCAATTCCTCATTGGTCAGATCTGACCACAAGCTAATCACCCTAGACATACACATCCCGCCCCCTCCCCTATTAGGGAAACCACCATAAAAAATGTCTCCAAAGCCAACTTGACGCTTCTTAAGACAGAAGTGTCAAACTTCATGACACCCATGCAGACGGATAATAGAAGTACAACTGCTGAATCCTACACAAATGCACTCTATAAGCACTTACACGAGTGCATGGATCATGCTATCCCCAACTGAACCAAGACACTCTCCTCCAAAAAAAGGAAGCCAATCTGGTGGTCCCCTGCCATAAACAAACTCTACAACAGAAGAAAGAAACTGTTGCAAAAAAGAATAAAATCCCATGATTGGAGGAACTCCCTGGTCAGCCTCAGTAAGAAGCTGAGATCCCTCATAAAATCCTCCAAAGCTAGTTATGAAAACAAAATCACCACTAATTCTAAAGACAACCACAAAGCATTCTACAGCTATGTCAAGAATCTCAATGGCAATACTCAGATCTGCTCTGAGTTACAGCACAATGGCACTAAATATGCAGAACTAACTGATATTGCCAACATCCTGGCGGATAGGTTCAGTGCTAACTTTACCCCCCTCTCACCCCCTAAAGGCCCATCTCTATACCGAAAGAAAGGAAAGTTCCTGTAATCACAGCTACACAGGTAAAAAGAACACTCTCCAAAGCCAAGAACACAGCATCCATGGGACCTGACAACATCCCAGGCTGCGTTCTACAGGAACTACAGAATGAACTGGCACCCCACCTAAGCACTATGTTCAGTCATAGCCTCACCTCAGGCTTTGTGCCCACTGAATGGTGCACAGTGACGGTTATCCCACTCCACAAAGGGGGAACCACCACAGACCCCAGGACTACTGCCCCATTAGCCTAATGAGCCGGTTTGCAAGGCCATGGAATGTATCATCGTGGAACTTTTAAACAAAGACATTGGTAATCTCCAAACTCTGGACCCCACACAGTTTGGGTTTGTAAAAGGCAGATCATGTCTCCTAAACCTGATAGACTTCTTTGAAGCAGTCACCAAAGCCGTAGACAAGGGTAAGGTGGTACACACAGCATATTTAGATCTCACCAAGGCTTTTGACACCATCCCCTACTCTGGAATTATAGATAAACTCACTAAACTAGGTATAAATCCCTATGTCACAAGATGGGTTGCCAACTGGCTCACTGACAGAACCACACTGTGAAAGTAGCAGACTCCAAATCTGACTTCAGACCAGTGACAAGTGGAGTACCACAGGGTTCAGTCCTCTCCTGTTTGCTATCTACTTTTCTGAAGTACAGGCTAACACAGAAGGTCTTTGGCTAATGAAGTTCGCAGATAACTGCAAACTAGGAGCCATAATCGAAACTCCTAACGATGTAGACATCCTACAAAAGGGCATCGCTGAGACAGATGCCTGGTGTCAAAGCCATGGCCTCAAGCTCAATGCCAAAAAATGCATTGTCATCCCCTTTGCTAAAAACTCTGTACCCATGAGCTACCACAAAGGTGGTAGTCTACTTAACACCAAAACTGTAATAAGAGAACTTGCGACACAGGTGTACAGTAGTCTCTCCTTTGATAATCACATTGCCACAGTAATCAGGAAATCCTGCTGTGTGGCACACCTCATCAAAAAAGGTTTCTCATCCAGGAAAAAAAAGGTCATTGTTCCCCTCTACTCGTCACTCATTAGACCCATTATAGAGTACAACGCCCCTTTTGGTATGTACCTCACAAGACATCTACAACAACTAGAAAGGCCACAGAAATATCTCACAAAGAGGATTACCAGCCTCAAACAGATGCCCTACGTAGACCACCTCAAAAAACTCCAGCTTTACTCTGTCTCATATCGCCTACTCAGAGGTGATCTCTGCCTAACCTACAAAGCTATGTCAAACCCAGAGCTGTTGAACATGCTCCACTTAAAGAAATCCCAATCCCTCAGAGCTACATGCTCTAGCGACCTAAACCTTGTCACCACAATAAATAGAACATGCTGGAGGGATAGATTCCTGCCCCAGAGACTTCCCATACTCTGGAACAGACTACATGTCTATGTCAAACAGAGCTCCTTATTAGCACTCTTGAAGAAAAATCTTGATAATTCGATGGGAAATAGGAAATTCACCCCAGGGATCACTTCTGTTATTCTGCTTAACAGGGGCACAGGAAAATAATTTTCTTGGGTGGCGAAAGCCAGGGTACCTTTTTGGCTAGGCGTATATAGGCCCTAGGGCCAATAGTCTAGTACCTACCTATGAACATATGAACCAATGAAGATCAAACATGTTTTATACTAATAGAAACACATATGATACTATTAAAAGAATTCTTACAATAATTGATTATGTTAATTAATTTATTTATTTATTTGACATTTTTTGACTGGGTTAGTTCAGCTGGGCCAGAGCCCTTTTTCAGTGCAGATCCAGGGAGAAAAACTCCACAAAAACATAACAACATAACTACAAAACTACATAGACATAATACATAGCTACATAAATGTAGTAACCAGGAGTAACAATAAACAAAGTTAAAATAATAGACATTAAGATACAAAATCATTAGTAAGTACAGCTGGTACAATACAGAGTAAAGAAAATCAAATAGAGAAATTACATTCTTCATCATCAGTTCAGCTGAATAGCTGCAGCGGGTAGAGTTACTTGCAACAAAATAAATTCTATATGAGTCTATAGTAGTCATGCAGGTACAGGTAGAGAATTAGAGCTAGTAAGAGTAATGTAGGAAAACATTAGTGGATGAGAAGGGTGAAATAGGTATGGAGGAAAGGCAGGAGGCAAAGAGGCAGAGAGGAATAAGGTCTATCGGGGATTATTACACAGAGATAGCCATGTATTGCTTAGGTGTTTTTTCATAGAATTTCTGAATGTTTAGGCTTAATATTTCGAATGTCCCGCAGAAGTTCATTCCAGTTCTCAGCTGGGGAATAGCTGTAGAGGTTCTTGACTATTTTGATTATTGGCTTGTTGAAGGAGATGTTGTTCTGAGCTCCAAAGTGTTCTAGATCGGGAGTGGGGGAGATAATAGAGATAATACTGGGACAAAAGGAGGACAGGTGCAGTATAGAATGAATTATCTAAAGCTGAGAGAGGAGAAGGTTGTGGGGAAGCTCTAGCCAATTTAGTTTCCTGAGGTCTAAGCAGTGATGAAATGGTAGGGGTGTCTGGCAGCAAATCTGGCTACCTTATTGTAAGTGGACTCTAGTTTAGAAAATAGTGTGGCTTGTAAGTTAGTGATGATTTGAGAGCCGTAAAGAAGGGTCAGGAGTAGGTAGGTATGGAATAGGGCAATCTTGGCTTTACTGGATAAGAAGTTTTTATTTCTGTAGAGAAGGCCAAGTTTTTGATGGGTTTTCTTAATGTTACTGAGGATATGCAGGTCAAATTTCAGCTGATCATCAATAATGACCCCAAGTAGTTTGGTGTTAGTTTTCAGTGTGATACGTGTATTATCATGGGAAGTGATAGAGAAAGAAGGTTTAAGATAATTCATAGTTTTTGGGATGAAGAGCAAAAGTTTAGTCTTCTTTGGTTTAGGATTAGCTGATCCTTGTTGAACCAGTTTTCTATAGACAAGCAGGAGTTCTGAGATGTTGAATGTAGATCAGAGAGTGTGTCGGCTATGGTGATTACTGTGGAGTCATCGGCATATTGTATAAGTGATGACAGTGGACAGGAGGTAGACAACAGATTGGTGAAAATATTAAATAGTAGTGGGCCAAGTACTGAACCTTGGGAAAACCCCATATTTATTGGAAGTTCTGGAGAGATAGCAGAAAGCCATTTAACAGATTGAAAGCGGTTTCTGAGGTAGCTAGAGAACCAGGAGATAGTAGAGGCAGATAGGTTAAGTACAGACAGTTTATTTAAGAGGAGGAAGTGAGAGATGGTGCCGAAAGCCTTTGAGAGATCAAGAAAGAGGCAAGAAACTAGTTTGCTCTGGTCTCTTGCTTGTGAGATGGTGTTAATGAAGGAAATGTGCACAGTAGATGGGCTATGACCGGGGCAAAAACCATGTTGAGTGAGGATGATTAGGTTCTCTTGTATGAGGTATTGTAGGATTTGTTTGTGTATGCATTTTTCCGAGATGTTAGACAGAGGTGATAGAAATGCAATGGGCCTAAAGTTGGAGAGTTCGGTAGAGCTACCTCCTTTATGAATGGGCAAGGTGTAAAATTTTTTTCCATATAGCAGGGAATTTGGCCCTCAGTAATGGATCAGTTAATGAGAATAGAGATGGGGAGGGTGAAGGAGTTGGCTGCTTTCTGGAGAAAGAGTGGAGGGAGACCATCTGTTGAGGGGGAGAAGGTTTAAGTTTAAGAAGCACGGATTTAATGTAGTTGGTAGATACAGTTTTTAGGGAGAAGATCGAGGAGGTATTAGAGGGTTTAGGAGGTTTGGGGGGTAGGGTAGTGTCTGTGCTGGAGTAGGGATGGTTGGTTAATTTGCTAATGATGTCTATAAAGTAGGAGTTAAAGTTAGTAGCAGTTTGAAAAGGTATGTTTGTAGGGCTAGGCAGGGTTGAGTAAGAGTTGCCTGGATGAAGGATTTGGTTGATTGTATGCCAAAATTTATTTGGGTTATTTAGGTGTGCCTCAGGAGGGTTAGTGTAGTAGTTTCTCTTATCATTGGTGATGGCTTTCTTAGCAAGGTTGTGTAGTTGTTTGTACTATTGGAGGTGGGATGGGAGTTGTGGTTTTAGTCCAGAGCTTCCAGGTTTTATCGCTCTGAGCCATTAGAGAACGGGTGGAGCTTGACAGCCAGGGAGATATGTTTGATTTTATTCTAATAGTGCATATGGGGGCTAGGGAGTTGAATATGTAAAGGAATATGTTGTTAAATTTCATTACACCTTCATCAAGGGGTAACTGGCTGAGGAATGACCAGTTGATAGCTGAGAGATGGCTGTTTAACTTGTTGGAGTCAGAGTTGATTAGTCTGAGACATGCTTTAAACTTATGTGGTCTACACAGGTGAGGGGTAAAAGAGAGGACTTTAACTCATTATCCCCGAGTACTGTTACATGGCACCTCTGTGCTTACATCTGAGTGTGCTATGAGACGAGAGGAATTTCAGGCTCTTACCCCCAAGAGCCTTTCAGAGGCATAACAAACTTTAATATTGATTTTTTTGCTGTGCTCACTTTAAAACACGCTGAAATCGTAACTGAACTTATTATTTACATTCTATATTTATGATTCAGCGTGTATTTACATGCTGCTCACATTAAACTTGTTTAAGAAAATCGGCTTTCTAAGTGTTTGATAAAGCAAGTGGTGGTAGCCAATCGGATTATTGCAATCTAAGCCACCACCGACATAACACCTCCACCCCTGACCTACGTTTCTCTTGTTTTCATCAAATAAACAGAGGGTCCAGCAGCAGGTATTTCCTTTCTTTCTGCTGATATTTGCAGATTTTACCTGCTACTGGACCTCTCTATTTATTCTGTGCAAAGCTTGCAGAGATCACTATTAAAGAAGCAACACCAGTTTGGCTGTTCTTCTCAGGAGTTTCATCGGTTTACTGCTTGTTCCAGGAAGTGCTTTTGTTGGTAATTCAGCTAAGATGTTTTTTTACCAGTGTCTGAGTTTGTTTTTTTTTTTTTCTAAGGAGTCCCATAGCAGAAACAGCATAGCCACAGTTAGGAGTATAAGCATCCTGTAAGTTGCAAAAGGTTTATGGAGGAGAAAAACTCTACCCCCGCAATACCAACCTCCTTATCTGTTACCCACTAAGGTTCATCCAAGGAGAAAGGGCTATAAATGCCTCATTCTCCAGGACCATCCGAAGGCCACTCGGTGACCGAACAAGCTTTTTACCATCACGCAAAGAAGACATTTTGTTACTCTTTTACAGACATCTCAGCACCGCCCAGAAAAAAAAGCATGAAAAGTGTTCAAATACTTTGTATTTAGATATAGAGAGAGAAATTATTGATGCATGTGTGTATTTTCCCTAAGAAATGACAGCTACCAGTTAACTCACGACTCTTTCTTGACACGGGGCAATAATCAGTACTTGGGGAAGTAACCGTACATTGGGTGGCAAATTGTCATTATGGATTCTTGTACTCAGTCACAGTGAAGTAGTAAAAGGCATATTCAGTGTAAATACTAATTCATCTCGTGTCTCGAAAGTAAGAAGAGCGTTTCTGAATTATATTAACAGGTTCTTTCATGTAACCCTTCCCCATAGCTGTTATATATTTTAAATAAAAAGATGTAAAGATGTAGGAATTAAAATGCATAAGGTCTGTTAACTCATTCTGATGTTAGAGAACATTTCAGCTAATAGAAATGTTTAGCAATTGGTGATTAAAAATGGTTGCAAAACATTTTTTATAGAGTGGAATTTTGTAGTGCTCACTTGTAAGGCATGGACTGGGATCGGTTGGACTTAACCAGAAAGTCATAGCAGCTGGAGGTGAGTGGTATTTGCCAGGATAGTATTTATAGCAGCGTATTTTGAAATTATTGTTATTCTTGGTTTTGCCCTGCTGCTTTGGCTGGACTGCATTAAGTAACTTCTGTTTATAACTTTAAAGCTTCTATAGTTGTATCCTAGGCTAATGACCACACCATTGTCATTTCGTTTTATACATAAAGCAGGCTTTATCCTATATGTCATAATAGAAATGCCTTATCTGATTAAATCAAAGTGACTTTTCATTGTAGTCTAATATAAACCCAGCTTTGTAAACAGAGGTCAAACATCCTCAGGTAGAAATGGGGTATAGTGTCAGACTATAGGAATAAAAGTTCCATGAAATGCTGGAATTTATAGCTGTATAACCCAGTCACTGGGGATGCACAAGCCAGTGCATTTCTTCATACCACTCCCAAGCCCGGATAAATGGGGAGGGTTGCATCAGGAAGGGCATCTGGCATAAAACATTTGCCAAATGAGATATGCGGAAAACAATACAGATTTACATACCAGATTGATCGAGGCCCGGGTTAACAATGACCGCCACCAGTACTGTTAGCCAACAGGGTGCTGGTGGAAATTGGGCTACTGTTGGCTGAAGGAGAAGGCATGCCCAAAAGCAGGAAGAGAGGAGAAAGGTTAGGAGTGTGGTAGTGAGGGAGGAACTTTGAATGTTGGCAGCATGACTGGTATAGGGAGAGAGCTAGCTGATATGATGGACAGAAGGAAGGTTGATATATTGTGTGTGCAAGAGACCAGGTGGAAGGGAAGTAAGGCCAGGTGTATTGGAGGTGGGTTCAAATTGGTCTATCATGGTGTGGATGGAAGAATAAATGGAGTAGCGGTTATCCTGAAGGAACAGCATGCCAAGAGTGTTTTGGAGGTGAAAAGAGTGTCAGATCGAGTGATGCTTATGAAGCTGTAAATTGATGGTGTAATGGTGAATGCTGTTAGTGCATATGCTCCACAAGTTGGGTGTGCAATGGATGAGAAAGAAAAATTTTGGAGTGTGTTGGATGAAGTGGTGATGACTGTACCCAAGGGTGAGAGAGTGGTGATTGGAGCAGATTTTAATGGGCATGTTGGTGAAGGGAACAGAGGGGATGAGGAAGTGATGGGTAGGTATGGTGTTAAACAAAGGAATGCAGAAGGTCAGATGGTAGTGGATTTTGTGAAAAGGATGGATATGGCTGTGGTGAATGCATATTTTAACATGAGGGAGGAGCACAGGGTGACATATAAGAGTGGAGGGAGATGCACACAGGTGGATTATATCCTATGCAGGAGGGCCAGTTTGAAGGAGATTGGAGACTGTAAATTGGTGACAGGGGAAAGTGTAGTTAGGCAGCATAGAATGGTGGTCTGTAGAATGATGTTGGTGATCATGAAGAGGAGGAGGAGTGTGAGGGCAGCACCAATGATCAAATGGTGGAAACTGAAAAATGGTGATTGTGAGGTGGAGTTAGAGAAGAGTTAAGACGGGCAATGGGTGGCAGTGAAGAGTTACCATACAGCTGGGTAACTACAGCAGAGCTAGTAGGAGAGACTGCTAGAGAGGTGCTTGGTGTGACATCTGGACAGAGGAAGGAGGACAAGGAGACCTGGTTGTGGAATGAGGAAGTACAGGACAGTATACAGAGAAAGAGGTCGGAGAAGAAGTGGGATTGTCAGAGAGATTAAGAAAGTAGACAGGAGTATAAGGAGATGAGGTGCATGGCAAAGAGAGAGGTGGCCAAGGCTAAGGATAAGGCGTTTGGAAAGTTGTATGAAAGGATGGACACTAAGGAGGGAGAAAAGGACCTTTACCGATTGGCTAGACAGAGGGACCGAGCTTGGAAAGATGTGCAGCAGGTAAGGGGTGATAAAGGATAATGAGGGAAATGTACTCACAAGCGAGAAGAGTGTGTTGAGCAGATGGAAAGAGTACTTTGAGGGGCTGATGAATGAAGAGAATGAGAGGGAGAGAAGGATGGATGATGTGGTGATAGTGAATCAGGAAGTGCAATGGATTAGCAAGGAGGAAGTAAGGGCAGCAGTGAAGCGGATGAAGAATGAAAAGGCTGTTGGTCCAGATGACATACCTGTGGAAGCTTGGAGGTGTTTAGGAGAAATGGCAGTGGAGTTTTTAACTAGATTGTTTAATGAAATCTTGGAAAGTGAGAGCATGCCTGAGGAGTGGAGAAAAAGTGTTTTGGTACCAATTGTTAAGAATAAGGGTGATGTGCAGAGCTGTAGTAACTACAGAGGGATAAAATTGATCAGTCTCAGCATGAAATTATGGGAAAGAGTATTGGAAGCAAGGTTAAGAAGGGAGGTGATGATTAGTGATCAGCAGTATGGTTTCATGCCAGGAAAGAGCACTACAGATGCAATGTTTGCTCTGAAAGTGTTGATAGCGAAGTACAGAGAAGGTCAGGAGGAGTTGCATTGTGTGGACTTAGAAAAAGCATATGACAGGGTGCCTAGAGAGGAGTTGTGGTATTGTATGAGGAAGTCGGGAGTGGCAGAGAAGTATGTAAGAGTGGTACATGATATGTACAAGGGTAGTGTAATAGCGGTGAAATCTGCAGTGGGAGTGACAGATGCATTTAAGTTGGAGGTGGGATTACATCAAGGATCAGCTCTGAGCCCTTTATTATTTGCAGTGGTGATGGACAGGTTGACAGACGAGATCAGACAGGAGTCCCCATGGACTATGATGTTTACAGATAACATTGTGATATGTAGTGAGAGTAGGGAACAGGTTGAGGGGACCCTGGAGAGGTGGAGATATGCTCTAGAGAGGACAGGAATGAAGGTCAGCAGGACTAAGACAGAATATATGTGTGTAAATGAGAGGGAGGACAGAGGAATGGTGAGGATGCAGGGAGTAGAGTTGGCGTAGGTGGATGAGTTTAAATACTTGGGATCAGCAGTTCAGAGTAATGGCGAGTGTGGAAGAGTTGTGAAGAAGAGAGTACAGGCAGAGTGAAGTGGGTGGAGAAGAGTTTCAGGAGTGATTTGTGACAGACGAGTACCAGTAAGAGTGAAAGGGAAGGTCTACAAGAGAGTAGTGAGACCAGCTATGTTATATGGGTTGGAGACAGTGGCATTAACAAAAAGACAGGAGTCAGAGCTGAATGTGGCAGAGTTAAAGATGTTAAGATTTGCACTGGGTGTGACAAGGGTAGACAGGATTAGGAATAAGTATATTAGAGGGTCAGCCCAGGTTGGACAGTTTGGAGACAAAACCAAAGAGGCGAGATTGCATTGGTTTGGACATGTCCTGAGGAGGGATGCTGGGTATATTGGGAAAAGGTTGCTAAGGATGACGCTACCAGGTAACAGGAAAAGAGGAAGGCCTAAGATAAGGTTTATGGAAGTGATGAGAGAGGACATGCAGGTGGCTGGTGTGACAGAGCAAGATGCAGAGGACAGGAAGAAATGGAAACAGATGATCCGCTGTGGCGACCCCTAACGGGAGCAGCCTAAAGAAAAAGAAAAGAGTATGAGATGTTTTTTCTCTATTCCCCTAAAATAGTTCACAATGAAAAAGTTAGGGAATTGTAAAGGCATACTTGGCTGCTAAACAAATTAAAGAATGCCATTGCACCTTCAAGTATTTTATTGCCAGTCATTTCTAAGTTACATGGTAGCACACTGTCTTTATCAGTATAACAAATGTAGCCCTCATTCTGTATGCAGTAAAAGAAATATTGATTTGACTGGTGAAAAGAAAATTAATTTTTTTTACTCCAGGTTTAATGATGACTAAGTGCAGATATGTTCTGGGCATTAGTTTTACTTGACCTTGTGAGCAGAGGTGAAAACGTCACAAGTGAAAATGTGATATAGTGGCAGATTGTTAAAGTAAAAGCCTTCTGAAATGCTGGATTTGAAACCTGTATATAAAAGTCCATTTGGCAAGTACCTTAAGTCAGTTCACAGTAAAAATATTCTGAAATTGTAATAAGTTACTTGGGTGCAAAATTCACTCAAAAATGCTATTGTACCTCAAAGGATTTGACTGCATCTACATTCTGATATATTTGGCAGCTCACTGTTTTGACATTATACAGAATGTAGGCCACACCATGTATGCAACAACAGAACTTATATTTTGGCTGATGATTTTTTTTTAAATAATTTTCTAAGGACTTATAGCTGCAGTGGTGCAGCGGTTAGCATTGTCGCCTCACAGAAAGATGTTCTCCCGTTTGATTCTCGGCTGGAGCACCTTCTGTGTGGAGTCTGCATGTCCTCCCCGTGATCGAGTGACGTTAAAGACATGCAGGTAGGTGCGAGTGTGAATGGGCGTGCCTTCGTTGAAGGTTGGGTGTCAAGCTGGCAACTCGGCACCGTGAAAATCCACTGCCAATCATGAGCGGACCGGAGTTCCACTGTGGCGACCCCTGACTGGGAAAAGCTGAAAGTCTTCCTCATTTTCTAAGGACTTAGTGCACATTCATTCTGAACATGTGTTTTACCCAGGAAGAGTGAAAAGTTCTATTAGCCCACCAGCTGGAAACTGGGTAGAGTGCCACACAGTGGTAAAACACAGTCCTCTGAAACACTGGTTTTGTTAGCTGCATATAACAGGCTGTAGGTCATTCCTCCTAAAATAGGTAAAATTCTCATAAGCTACTTGTCCACAGAATGCACTTGAGTACCATTGTACTCTCTAGCATTTTACTGCATCTTTGTTCTAATTTAGACAATAGTTATACAAAACAGACCATGAAAATATGTATTGGATTGCTTCTGCACTAGTGAATGTGTACATGCAATAAGCTGTAATCTCTGCTGGCATTCAAAATGTTGCATGTTATGCCCCACAGAGGCATCATGTTATTTATCTGCACTGAACACAATATGCCATCTATGATATTAACATTGTGGACTGCTACTGCTTAGACAGAGGCACCATGCAGGGGCTGGTTTAGTTGTGTTACTGTCTTACACAGTCACATGGGATGAGTGCATATATGTAGTTCTGAGAATACTAGCTACAGAGACCTTTTGGTAACCAACAGGGTTTTTTTCCCATGCATCTGAGTCAAAGATACTCATTTTACTCCACCAGAGTCCATCCACCTGAGCTACAGCCAACTCAAGCAGATGGGGCCTAGGTTTATCATCTCCTCTGAACGGTGATGCACATAGGAGTGCACCACCTCCATTCTGCTACACTACAGTGTCAGTAATTGATCTATCTGGTATAGGAATAGAACCCACTGCCTTCTGCACCAAATCAAGTGTGCTACCTATTATGCTACTGACACTGCTAAAGTATATTTTCTATCAGAAGACAAGCTATCTAGAGTAGGTAACATGTCTTGGTGTTCAACACTTTTTAGAAACGTCCATGGTTTTCATGCAAAATTTAAGTCTGACCTTTGTGTGTTCTCTGATTGTTGGCATTACTCAACTGGATATTTTGGACAATATTTCTGCCATTTTTACTTCCGTGTCTTATTGTAACCAGAGGGATGGTTAGGTGAGATAACATGAATTAATACTTTTAATACTTTTAAATGGATCAGTCAGACAAGTTTGACATTTTTGCTTGTCTTATTGCATTTCTGATTATACTCAGTAGTTGCCCGAGTGAGATAAATGTTATTACTTGCTGACTACTACCACCATCGAGCTACCATACATTTTGGACATTTTTGCTTGGCTTTGTTAGTCATGTGTGGAATTTAGGTGGGAGGAAGGGCTCAGTAATATCTAAGTGTTATACTGTTTGACTGAATTACTCAGGTCTTCTCCTTACTGATGATACTGAGTCAGTGTTACATAACAGCTGCACAAGGTAATATAATGAATGCCTACTCAACAGGTTGTGTGCAGCAATTATCACCTGTGTCTGAGCATGCTTAACTTTGCAGTAATGAAATGCAGGTCATTATCACAATTACAATATATCACTGAGTCATTATCACACTTTTCAGGCAAAACTCTCAGCAGTTCTCACTGTTATTCACATAAGTAGAAGTCATTATCACATTGATGAATGCACAAGCCAGCTTTAGGTTTTTCTCCACTTGGAGTCATTGCAAGCCACCACCCCCCTCCACACACACCAGTTTCTTTCTTTCATTTTTACAATTTCGAGAAATGTAACAAATATATGAAGCAATATCTGGACATCCTGTGAAAATCTGGATAGTTGAGAGGTATGACAGGGATAGATTTTAAATATTATTCTTTTTAACTTAGATAGTTACTAGAATAAAATGATTTGTGCTAGAATGTATTTTATGAAGGATATGAATAGATATGTTATTATTTAGTGACTAACGTCTTCTGTGATTTGCAAGAAAACCACAAATTTTATGAGAAACAGTGCTGAACCATCATGGGGATGCCCGAACTGCAAGATCAACCTGTGTGTTGAATGCTTTGGCAAGTACCATGGCCATAAGGGCCTAGCAGATTGCTGACAGCAGTAAAATGTACAGGACACATTGTACAACCTAAACAAAGTTGTGCCTACACTGATGAGTGCATCAGTGGGTGTCATACCCAACCACCATGGGTCTTTTGATTGACGTGGAGGGCAGTTGGGAACTTGGAGACTGTTCAGCTCAGTCCCATAGTGCTGCTTTCATAAGTAAGGATAGCCTCAGGGGTACCACTGTGATGCAATGTTTCCCTCCCAGAAAGGACACATGCAAAAAGAGAGAGCCTGAGTCAGTCTTAGTCTTTCCACATGTTGTCTTGGTTTAGCTCTCAATGCAGTCTCCCTCACTTCTAGTGTAGAAAATGTCTGTAGGTCAGGGCAAGAGGCTTTACATTAGCTCCATCCTTTGAGTCCTTGTGGCCATTGCCGAAAGGACACATGTAAATGGAAAAGGCAGAGGTAAGGCAGAGTGCTGGCACTGCATGCAACTGGGAGTCATTGCTGCTACCAGCAGTCTGAATGGGCAGCCAGCACAAGTATGGGACACTTCAGATGCCCACCAGCTGAACCCTCATGCCTCTCCTCAGCATATTACTGGAGTGGCAGTCCTTACCCTGCTTTTTCTCTTTACATGTGCCCTTTTTGTGCCCCCTTGTCAGTCATTGTGTGTAATTTGGTGTTTTTAGGGCTGGTAGGTATGTACCTCTGCAGCATCACTTATTGTATGTCATTTGGTGTTGTCAAGGGTGGTAAGTATGTACCTCTGCATCGTCATCAACAGTTATGTACCTTATCAAAAAAATAAGTCCACTGTGGATAGGAGTGAAGATTTGGATGAGCTAACCAGATAATGCTATTGATATACATATATGTGCAGTCTTCCAAAACATCTCTTAGACATTAGTAGTAACCTGTTTGCATTTCTTTCCTGTGTAGGTGCATCCAGTTTGTGACAGTGACATGGCTTCACGAGCAGGAGAACAAGTGAGAGTGTGGGTGTGTGGCCACTCCTACATTCACTGGGCTGCCAGTCATGCATCCACAAGTGAAAACCACTGCAACTTGAGCTTTCCCACATCTAGTGTGAAGGTATACTGGATTGCAAGAAGAGGTATGCATTGGAGAGGACTCCTGCAGTTGTTGGAAGAGAAGTGTTTGATCTGTCCTGAGCCTGACATTCTTGAACACCTGCAGTCATGGTAGCCACATTGACATTTTGTGTGGTCTGACATAATTCCTCGCCAGATATGAAAAAACAGTAAACAGTCAATGGGCAGCGCACAAGGACAGACATTTACAGAATGGGTTTATGCATGGCTTGATGCACATGGTCGGTGGATCAACAATCTGCCATGACAGCATCAACACAGAAGATGTTAACCTTTTCAGAAGTGATGGCATTCACTTAACTGAGGATGGTATTGCGTTGTTCTTGACAGACTCCACAATGGCATGATGACAGCTATGCACGATATACTGGTAATATGCAGCTAGTGATAATGAATGGACAGCAGCCATGACAAAGTAGGACCAGTATGGTAAGAAACTCTATTGTTATATTTTATGAACATCATTGTCACTACTGACGACACAGGAAAAGAAATGCTAGGAAACTTGTACACATGCTGAGTAACACTTCATTTTCAGATTGTAAAAGAACTATCTGTATGCTGTGTGCAGGTAGATAACCATTTGATTATGAATTGTGTTATGTAAATTATGATATTTTCTTAGTTTGGCAAATAACTTTGGTAGGGAGATGGTGGACATACTGAATAAGAACAACTGTTTGAGGAGAGTACCACGTACAATAGAGTATGTCAATAACCATCCTGCACACATATCACAGTTTGGTTACAATTATGGTTATGAGAGTTATGATTTATTTTCCTATTGTGCTAAATAGCTTTGTCAGGGAACATGTCATCAGGGTAAGTAATACCTCATTTTGAAGGCAGTATTATTAGTTACAGGATGGAAAAAGAACTGTGTCTGTATGCTGGACAAATGTACAGATATCACATTATGTTTAGTACTAAGGTTATGAAAATTTTTTTTTCATATTTTGGTAAATAACTTTGCAAGGGAGCATGTCAATGTGCTAAGTAATGCCTCATTTTAAAGACATCATTAATAGTTACAACATGGTAAAAGAACTGTGTCTGTATGCTGTACACATGTACAGATATCAAAGCTTGTTTAGGACTTAGTTTATGGAAATTATGATTTTTTTATATATTTTGGTAAATAACTTTGCAAAGGAGCATGTCAATGTCCCAAGTAATACCTAATTTTGAAGACAGTATTACTCCTTACAATATGGTAAAAGAACTGCATATGTATGCTGTACACATGCACAGATACCAGAGTTTGTTTTAATTGGATTATGAAAATTATACTTTTGGAATATTTCTCATTATTATGCCCATATCTTTTCAAGGGACCATGGTGACTAAACAAATGAGGCATTGTTTTGAAGCTGACATTGAGCCACACAACTTGTATGGTGATATGTAGTCTCTCTCTGTTACAGGTGATGAGATATTATGCTTTGTTTATTTATCAATTATGAGAAATATAATAATAATCATATTTCTGTGAATATCTTCATAATGGAGCATCACACAGTAATGGTTAAGGTATCATTTTAAAGCTAACAATCATACAATCAAATTAATTACAAACAGTATGGGTCTCCATGGTACATTCACCAAGATAATGTGATTTGTTGTACCAAAAAGGTATAAAATATGCATAATATCAGCATTCCTTGGCAAATATTTAATATTATCACCATTTACACTGTTGGAAAGGTCAGTGTCTGCTGAACAACTTTCATATTTACATTTTTAGTCTAGCTCTTATGCTCAAAGAGTTATGAACATTTGTTTTCTGTATGGTATTACAAATGGATTATCTGAAAATAAGCTCAGGCTGCACTGTTGTTTCTATGGTGGAAGTAAGCAGGCAGCATTTTCTGAGCTGCTCTGGAGTGAATGAGTTAAATGGACAGTGGTCGCTAGGAGAATCAGGTAGTGTTTCAGGGAAGTGATATTTCTGGGGGGTGGGATACTAGAATCCAGTCAAGGAGAGAGGAATGATTAGAAGATTTAGCAGTATAAGTAGGTGTGGATATTAATTGGATGAAGCCATGTAAATTAATGGAGAAGGAGGAGGGAGATTCAGAGGAGACGGTTAACCAGTTGATGTTAACATCTCCCATGAGTATTGTTTCATTGGGGAGGTAATTGCAGAGTGAGGAGAGGATACTCTCTAGTACAGTGATGACGCCTGGAGGAATGTAGATTGTAGCTATGTTAATTGAGGTTTGAGTATTTAATTTACAGTTTGCAATGAGAAGTTCTGCTGGTGAGGCAGGAGAGGAGGGGAGGGAATAGTTACAGGGGTTAGTGTAAGATGGTTAGAAAACATGATAGCAACACCACCTCCTTTTTTTTGGGGGGGGGGGTTCTGTCTAGTCTTAAGATGTTATATCCAGGTGAGAGGATATCTTTGTCTGGGATGTGGGGTTTTAGCCATGTTTCAAGAGGGTTATGATGTCTGGGGAGTGTTGAGATATCCAGGAATGGAATTCAGTAGATTTATTCATTATGCTTCTAATGTTAATGGAATATTGGGTGATGTGTTTCGGGGGGATGTGAGGGTGGAGAGGGGTGGACTGTGTCGAAATAGGAGGTCTGGTCCAGGGTTGGGGTGGATGTCATCTGCAAGAAGAAGGGAAAGGAGAGTGGGAATAGGATGTGGAGTAGGGGTGTCAAGTAGATAATATTTAGGTTTGCCTTTAGGGTAGTTAGGTTAGTTAGGTAGTTAATATTACATAAGTAAGCTTAACTCTAGTAAGTTTAGACATTAATAGTGCCTCTGATTCAGTTCCCTGGGATTATTTCATGTTCACCATGGAGGAATATGTTTTTTTCACAAGATTTTATTAAATTAATTAGAATACTGTCATTCATCCAGTCAGGATGAAATAGTCGAACATATGTGGGTTTTGTTCAAGCAGCTTTAGTATGTACAAACACATCAGGATAGAGGCTTAATAACTTTAACTTGCACAAACTTATAAACAAAATGACTGTCTCTCTCATACATGCTCACACCCTGGCTGCACTCTCAAAATGGCACTGAAGCTAGCACGTGCTTGCTATTTATATATCCACATGCTGTCCTTGAAAATGCTTCTTAAAGGTACAACACACAAACATATTCTACATCCTCCCTCTTTGAGAAATGAGTTATACATCATTGACAACATTGATTGACATGCAATAAGTACAAAGTAATTCTGTGACATGCAATTATACAGTACTAGATACATATATACAATCATGTCCAGGTTGCTGTGTATTTCACCCTAGGTCAGAGATGCGACCAAGTCATGTGACATAGAATTTGGAATCAGATCTAGCAACTGGGACTGTTTCTGCTGAATATTCACCTTTAGGGACATCAGGAACATCTTCAGGAACAGAAGTAGGAGTTAAGACACGTTCTACAACAGGAACATTATCTGGATTGCACTGAGATTTAGAGTCTGTATCACAGGAGCAATGCTGTGATATCAGTTCTGTTACAGGAAGAAGAAGATATATGTGATTTCTCCTGTTCTCCACACCCCCCAGATTTCACAAAGTAGGACCTCAGCTTGGCACATAAACCTGTTATTTTACCAATCCAGTTGAAAGTTTTTGCCGTTTGTATCCTCACTGTCTCCTTCTTTCAATGGACAAAGAAATCTGGTTGATTTTTCATAGCTGGACTTCTGGAAAGAACGCTTTTGGAATAGTTGGGCTTTGATTGCTTTGTTGTTTTTAGCTTTAGGCCTCAACAAACACGAACTGATAGGCAAGATTGTTCTGGTTTGCCTAGATAGAAGTCTCTGAGCAGGCAAGCCAAGTATATCGTCACGTAGTATGTTTCTGAGATTGAGTAAATTCAAAAATACATCAGTATTGTCACACTTTGACTTCTCTAATAATTGCTTTGCACTCTGCACTGCACGTTCAGCTACACTATTTGACTGTGGATATTCAGGACTACTAGTAACGTGTACAAATTCCAATTCTTTTGCAAATTTCTGAAACAGTTGACTGGTAAATTGGAAACCCTTGTCAGAGATAAGCTTATGTGGACTTCCATGAACTGAGAAATGACATTTCAACTTAGTAGTAACAGTAGTGGATGTTAGCTTAATTAGCAAATCGATCTCAAACAAATTTGAATAAGAGTCTACCAACACTAAGTAATGCTAATTGTTCCACCCGAATATGTCTGCGGCTACTACTGACCAAGATAATTCAGGAACTTGACTTAACTGAAGTGGTTCTTTCTGGAGATGTGGTTTAGTACTATTGAATACTGAACAAGATGAAAGTATTCTGTCAATGTCTTTTACTAGAGAAGGCCAATATATTAGTCCTCTCACCCTTCTTTTGGTAGATTTGGAAACTGGGTGACCACGATGCAGGATCTGAATATATTCACGTTGTAAGGAAGCAGGAACAACAATTTTAGGACCTTTGAAAATAATGTCATCTTCCATCAACATCTCATCTCTGTAAGGAAAGTAAGGTTGCACTTCAGGCGGTACACGAGATTGTTCTGATGGCCACCCTACCTGGATGTAGTGGATGAGCATCTGCAAAACAGGATAAGTCTTTGTATGATCTCTCAGCTCGTCAAGTCTTGTGGTAGTAAAATTATGCACTTCCATGACATCAAAGTCAAAATTCTCTGTGTCAAGCTGTTCTGATGTATTGCTGGATTATCTGGATAAGGTACCAGCCAGATAAAGAAGTTTGTCTTTTGTATAGACCATTTTGAAGTTGTGCTTTTGTAATTTGAGCATCATTCTTTGTAATCTTGTTGGAGCGGAATGCATAGGCTTCTTTAAAATAGTAACTACAGGTTGATGAGCAGTTTCAATCTGAATTTCTCGACCATAAAAATAATCATGAAAGTTTGAACATGCAAACAATTGCCAAAAGTTCTTTCTCAATTTGAGCATACTGCATTTCAGTTTGGGTAAGAGTTCTAGATGCATAGGCTACTGGTCTGCCCTCCTGAAGAATAATTGTGCAAGACCAAATTTTGATGCATCATAGGAAAGAGTAACTGGTTTATTGACATCATAGTATCTCAGTGTAGGTGGAGTAGCAATTTTCTGCTTAAGATCTTCAATGCTGTCCGTTGCTGTTCTAACCAAGACCATGAAACATTTTTGTGCATCAGTTTTCTTAAAGGCCCTGTGAACCCACTGAAATCTAGTATGAACTTGCCCAAATAGTTGACCATACCAAGAAAACGTTGTAGAACTTGACCATTATCTGGTGCTTGCATCTCAAGAATGGCTGTTTGTTTAGACAGTTCTGGATGTAAACCAGTGCTAGTGAATAAATGACCTACTTATGTAACTTTGGTACTCTGAAATTTCACTTTAGAAGATTGAGCTTTAACTTAATTTCATGTGCTCTGTCTAGATCTTTCTTGAGGTTTCTGTCATGTTCTGATTCACCATTGCCTCTGACCTATAAATCATCTACTATTATGGCACAGGGATAACCACAAAAAAAATTGTTCTATTGCATGCTGAAAGACTTCACTTATAGAACATATTCCAAGTGACATCCTGAGAAATCTGTATCTTCCAAATGGGGTACTGAATGTAGTCAGTAGTGAAGATCTGTGATCAAGCATCACTTGCCAAAATGAACTCTTTGCATCCAAGACAGAAAAAAACAGTGGCATTCACTATTAGGGCTGCGACTTCCTTGCCTGTTCGCATAGGATGATGAGGTCTCTTTAATCCTTTGTTCAAATGTCTTGGGTCGATGTATATTCTGATTTCATCTGAGCCTCTTTTGTGAGCTGCTACCATAGACGACACCCTTTCAGTTGGTTCTGTAACTGGACAAATTACACCTTGTTGCACCATTTTATCCAGCTGAGCTTTAACCTTGCTCGGCATAGCTATTGGAACTTTTCTTGCCAGTCTGACCACTGCACTGACCTCTGGGCCTATTTCACAACTGGAAGCTTGCCTAGCTTGTCATTGAAAACATTGGTATATTCCGAGAAAATGGCTTCACTAAAACTGGAACTGGGACATGTGCTTATATGATGAACTTCTTTGGTAAAGGAAAGGAAACTCATTGTCAAACTGTCTCTGAGACCCAATAATGACTGCACAGGTCTTCGGACTACATAGAATAACAACTTGTAACTGTTCCCAGCCAAACAACATGAAAGCACTAGTGAACCTTCGGTCTGAATTTCTTCACCTCATACGCAACAAATTTCGCACAACTAGCCACATTAAGTTGTTCACTAGTTCTCATTTTAGCAAAGGTTTCTGCTGACATAACGTTACACTTTGAAGCAGTGTCTGCCTTGAGCTCTGTGGGTTTACCATGGATCAGGACAGTACAAAACACATCATCTTTTGCCAGTAAATCTACTGCATTAACCCTTTCACAAATTACTGATACACCAACTACATAGAAAGTAGAATTGCAGCCTTCTGCATGATCAACCCACTTTTTTTAAGTGACCCTTCTTTATAACTGAGTGAGGTTTACTTGATTTGCAGAACTTTTGAAAATGGATCAAATTTTTGCACTTGTGACATTCCACTTGTGACATTGCTGGCCAAATGCTAAACACTTTTCTCTTTTAGACTCATGGTTGACACCACAATTGTGACAGTTAACTATAAAGTTTGACTTGGGCTTTGCTAACTCACCCTTGTACTGCACTGAGCATGACCATTTTACTGAACTAGTCTTAGAACTTGCTGGAAAAGTAAGGTTTTTCTTTGCCACACCCACAGGGGCTGCAGCTGCCATGTGCTTAGGCCTGTTTCTGCTTGCCACATGCTGCATGCTGTCTACATTTGGTCTGGAGCCTACTGAAACCATGGTCTTGTCACTTGCAAGCATACTTGTGTGTCTTTCTGTAACTTCATGGATTTGACAAATCTCAATAGCTTTGCTCAGCGGTAAGTATCGGTCACGAAGCAAAATCTTTCTCACAGCAGCACTATTAATACCACACACAAGCCTGTCCTTTATTAATTTATCTTTTAAATCACCAAACATGCAAGTTGTAGCTTTGTTTCTTAAGTCAGTAATGTAAGCTGCAAAAGTTTCTCCTGGCTTTTGGTCTCTTGTGTAAAACAAATGCCTCTCTAATGTTAACATTGGTCTGGGGGTTGCAAATGTCTCTGAATTTGCATTTTAAGCATTCAGGATCTTCCCTTGACTCAGCCTGAACAGCAATATGATGGTTTTCACCTTCTCTTTCATATACTGCTGGTGCATACATAAATGAACGCTCCCTTTCTATGGCCTCTGATCCAGCTACGTTTAGCAAAATGAATGCCCTGGTGCATGCATCTTTATCAGAATAAGCTGCTTGTATGAAAAATCATACTCTTGTTCAGTCTCCAATTCTCTGCAATTTTCTGATCAAATATAAGTGGACCTGGTCTGCGAAATGACTCTGCCATATTAACACATCAGTAAAGGCTTTTGCGAGTATGCACAGACACACACATACATGTGTGTGTGTGTGTGTGTGTGTGTGTGTGTGTGTGTGTGTATATACGTGTGTGCATGTGTGTGTGTGTGTGTGTGTGTGTGTGTGTGTGTGTGTGTGTGTGTGTGTGTGTGTGTGTGTATATATATATATATATACACACACACACATGTGTGTGTGTGTGTGTGTGTGTGTGTGTGTGTGTGTGTGTGTGTGTGTGTGTGTGTATGTATATATGTGTATATATATATATATATATATATATATATATATATATATATATATATATATATATATATATATATATATACACACATGCCAGAACTTGTAACTATGCCAAATAGCACAATAAGCCTCTGAGTAACTGAATTCTGTGAAATACTTTGCAAAATAAATCTCTGTGACACAAGAACACTCTTGAAATTATTGTACTTTGAGAAATCACCTCTTATCAGTGTAAGAAACATTTTAAATAACTTCACTGTGTAAATAAACTGGGCAGTAGAAGAAGCTCAGAGTAAGAAACATTTCGAAGTAACTGCACTTTGCGAATAAACAGTACACAGCACACTGAAACACTTCCAAAATGGTTGTACTTTGCTAAACAACTCTTTACAGTGAAAGAAATACTCTGTAATGGTGGCCCTTCTGTGAATAGACACACCCAGCACAAGAAACTATTCAAAATAAATGTATTTTGACTGCACTTTACAAAATAGTTGCGCTTTGCACACAATATACTCTTTGGAATAAATGCACAGTAATATGCACACACTGTAAGCACTTTTATACACTTTGCAATGCATTGAATAACTTTAGTTAGGCTCTAAATAGGTTCATTCAATACAAAATAGTAGTTAGTGCCAACAAACATAAATTTGCCAAAAAACATGCAGTCACCTTGCTTTATTTATGCTCAATATGCCCTTCCTGCCCTTTATTATATTTGTTTTGCCCATTTTACTCTAAACATGCTCATTTTGCAATTCCGAGGTGACTGTGACCCTCCTATGTGCTTTTCTGATAATCATTTTATCAAATATCTTAATTTCGAACATTTCATTTAATTAATAAACTTTTTATGCCTTCCATTGCTTAATAAACATTTCTGTGCTATTCGTTTGCTTAGTAATGCGTTCTGTATCCTTGTAATGCTCTGATTTATCTTTTTTAATAAAATAATCATTCGTGCAAGGTTTCATTACCTTTAACATGTTTCTGGCCATTTTCTGCTCTTGGTTCTCTTAGTTTACCTTCACTGTCAGGTCTGCACCTCATAGCTCTGAAAAGCAGTTTCTGGAATCCTGGTTCTGGCACCGTGTCGTTCAGTCAGTCAGGATGAAATAGACGAACATGTGTGGGTTTTGTTCAAGCAGCTTTATTATGTACAAACACATCAGGATAGAGGCTTAATAACTTTAACTTAGATAAACTTATAAACAGACTGACTGTCTCATACATGCTCTCACTCTGGCTGCACTCTCAAAATGGCACTGAAGCTAGCAAGTGCTTGCTATTTATATGCACATGCTGTCCTTGGCAATGCTTCTTAAAGGGACAACACACATACATATTCTAAAAATACAATATGAAAATTCTTCAGCTCATGTAATGATTGGATCATATACATCTAGACCAATTTCAATTACCAAAGGCATTAAGTAAGGATGGCCATTGTCTCCATTATTATTTGCTTTGATTATTGAACCATTTGTGAATTGTGTCAGATTTAACACTAATATTAAAGGTATAATACTTAAGTAACCAATTAAATCCTAAAATTCAATTGTTTGCAAATGATGTTCTATTAACATTGAATGATTCACCCAGGGAGTTTCACCTGTGTTCCTCATTTACAGGGATAGTAGTTGTTGACTTAGTTCTGCTTAACATCTTGATATTCTTGGGAACATGGGTTGTACACAGCTAGGGTTGTAAAGGCCCTATTGCCATTAGCTTAGTAGCCTCCTATGATCCTATGATACTGCTAGGTGGAAACAAATACAGGAATTTATTTGGTTAAATTCAAATCACTCCTTGGCACTTAAATGTAGGGAAATTTTATCCAATAATTTTCATTGGCTGGTAAGGGAATATGTTTTGGAGAACAAAAATAAAGCTATATATTCTAACTACATAATTAATACATTAAACTTATTTAAAAATTATCTGAATAAAAATCCAGAACTTAGAGCATGGTCATTTTTATTATACCATATAGCCTGTACACATAATAATATCAACACATTTGATAGCTCTAAAATTACTACATTTAAGGAAAAAAAGATAATGTTTTGGCATCAGTTAATGGACTCTGGAAAGGTTCTTTCAATGGAATATATTATGAGTAAATATGATATAAGTAGTGAAATGTGGTTAGACATACAAACTTTATGGCAGTATAGTATAAATAAATTAGAGGCAAGGCATATAAATATTAAAGATATTTTTTCTAAATTTATAGAATTTATCATTATTATAGGAAACCAAACAGTAGTAGGAAAAGTGTACCTATCTAAAATATATAAAATAATCAAAAATATGAAACGGTATTATAATTTTTGGGATTAATACAAATCAATTAACAATCATCTTCCAATGAAAAATATAAAAACATAATGCTAATTTCTTCAAAGCAGAGAACCTTATCATTGCAATGGAAGCTGTTTTCTTGGAAATTTATACATAGGACTTTTATTACTCCTCATAAAATGGATATTGGGTGATGGAGATAAAAATTACAACTGAAAACAAATTCACAACATATGTTTTATGAATGTAAATTGCTTAAAACATTTTGGGAAAAAATTGAACTTTTTTCTGCAAACTGTTTTTAATGATGAATTTCTGTTACCTAAATCTATGATTTTGTTTGATATTCCAATACCTAAACATGTTCCCAGATCAAAATACCCACTACTAAGGACTTTATTAGCCATAGCATGTAAAGTGATTACTATGAACTGGAAGAGTGAGACTTCTCCGTTGATTATAGAATTTAAAAATATTGCACTTAATGTTTGTCAACTGGAACTGTCTACAATCAAAATCAGAACTGATAGAATCACTTCTTATTAGAACTCCTGGGTAAAAGTTATAGAGATACTTGAGAACGTTGACTGTAACCTGAAATGAAATAGAAGCATATTTTGAATGATTGATAATTGTTTTTGTGCAAATAGACATCTTTGTTAATAGTTTTATTGTATTTATTGTTATGCAGTTTTCAATCTGAATGATTAATCTGTTCAAAAATGTTATATCTTATTTTTTGTTATGAACCGTTATATATTTTTGAAAGATTTTAATAAAAATATTTGAGTAAAAAAAAAGAAATTATTTATATTAAAGGGCTCTTGACCCTGTAAGCTTGAATTACTTGAACATTATATAACATTCCTTATAGCATACAACACTGCATGTTATATATAACATCTAAATATTCAGATTTCACATACTTTAAAATATTAGCACTGTATAAATCAACAATTATTAGAAACAAGTCAAGGCCAGACAGCATGTATGCTCATATACTTAGTTCACCAACACTAGAACAATTAAAGGACCAGCATTTACAAGAAAAGGTCAACCACACTGGAAATTCAGAGATTTGCCATTAATTTCAGATTTAAATTATCAATTACATAAAACATTCAAGCATTTTAACCCCTTCATTTAACTTGCAACATTAAAATTCCATATTATTTAATATGCAGATTACAAATAGTTCTGAACAACTACATAACACAAACCAACAATTACTGAAGACATGTCATAACTGTGCAGCATAACTCCTTACCTACTTGAAGTCAGCAACACTGATACCATCAAAGGGCCAAAATTTACACTGAAAATTCCTGCATTCAAAAGTCAAAGAATTGTCATTACCTGTAGTTTATACTGACACCAAGAAACTTTCACTAACCAAACTGCCCGATATTCTTCAACAAATATTCATGGAGACCTATAACCTCTGTGTAGTGAGCAGAAGACATTTGCTAGTTATGTAATCAAGTAACACTTTCTTCAGTATCATCCCACTCTTTTCACCTCTCTTCTAGCACTTCTTTGGTGGGTTCAGCCATCTTCACAGGATTAGCAAGCACAGTCTCTTTAATGTTTATACCCAATAACAAATAGAATTCTTGTAGTCTTGCCTGTTGCTAATTCTGCATTCTCGAATACCTGTGAATCACTAGGAAAAATACCTTTAGTGTATCCAATAAAGTCAACTTATATCTGTTTTTGTCTCTTACATTCCATTGTCACATCCAAGAATTGCTTCCTGTGCTACAAAAATTACTGAGAAATCGTGCTCAGTAAATACACGACGACCACATAATGTATACCGCTGACCCAGCAACCTCAGCTACCACATTATCTCCTCCTTTCCATACCAAGTTATAAACAGTGCTAGAGTGATCCTTAGCGGGACTTATTTTCAAAGACCACTGTGGAGGCTTTCTCAACTCTCAAAATCTGTTTTGTAAAGACAGTCCAGAATGTCATTTTTGGTTTTAAGATATTGCAAGCAGTCCAACCCCTCCTTTCTTTGCAATATAACACGAAGCCACAAGTTTTTTCTCTTCACTTTCTTCTTTCAAACATATCGGCTGTTGCTTAATGAAGGCCCTATTACCAGACATTTCTAATTTTGTCTCCTAAATCTCACTAGGAAACTGCTTCATTGCCACCAGAGCTTCATATTGTCCTTTAACCATTTTACCATCATTTGCCTCAAAAGTTTCCATCTGTTAAATATAACTAATCAACTGGCAAATTAGGAGACTCGGGCTATGTATTATTCCTTTGAAAATAATATTAATATATTTCAAGAAAAGTCTTTTATTGCATTTTCATTTTCATAGCCATTATCAGTATGAGATTTAGCCAGATGCTCAACATCACTCACCATAAACAGCTTCATCATCATGTTTTCCTAAATTTTATGCCACTGGTAAGGAACGATACCTTTGCACAATATAAGCATTTTATTCACTTTAAATAAATAACTTTAGCTGATACTTTTGCCAAGCTATACACAGAGTAATCAGGACAGACATCTGTCCTTTAAGTACCCTGCACATGCATTTTGACATTTTGAGACTTGCTTAGTGCGTTAACGAAGACACAGGTAAAAGATATACCTCTCAGCTTCTTTGCTCAAAGCCAAATAAGTATGTACAAAGGACAAAACCAGGCACAATTTTAAATATTAGTTTAATTCACTTAAAAATTGATACACCAGCAGGTACTGTATCAATGTGCATTTTCTGATGAAACTCTAATGAGTGGCATTATTGACTGACTGTAAGCCTCAGTGATTTATCAGAAAATCAAAAAAATGTATGAAGGACAGGATAGAAACATGAGATAAAATCAGGGACAGTCAGCTAAATCAATGACAGCTGAAAAGTGTGTTGAAAAGTATTTAAACAGTAATTACAAAAGTGCTTGTGTTCATTATATTAGCCATATGCCTGCACTCTTTGTCCATATATATATATATATATATATATATATATATATATATATATATATATATATCTATATAGATGTATGTTTTATTGCATCACTATTTTTAATTGCAGTGTCTTGAATATGAATCATTAATTGTTGCTGGAAGCTGTTCTCCACAGGTCCCATAAATAAACAGCCTCTGCCCAGTAAGTCTAACACTTTTAAAATGCAAATAAATACACACATGCACACATACATGTGTTGTTCTCTCTCCCTTCAGCAGCAAAGGTGGTGACAAGACATTGTGTTCACAAAGAGCATCATTTGCAGAAGATTGTGGAATCTTAACAGGCACATTTCAAAGAATGGCTTACATCTGTCCTTCCACAGATCAGACAAAATAGGCACAGTTACAATAAGATGGTGCAGTGGTAGCATTGTCACCTCACAGCAAGAGGTTCTCTGGTTCGATTCTAGGCTGGAATGTCTTCTGTGTGGAGTCTGCATGTCCTCCCTGCATTCATGTGGGTTTTCTATGGGTACTCCAGTTTCCTCCCATGTTGCAAAGAAATGCTTCTGGAGCATTTCGCCACAGCTGAAAATTGGCTTTGTTCCAAGTCAGATTTTCCTGGTAAGCAAATGTTAAATAATATATATATATATATATATATATATATATATATATATATATATATATATATATATATATACATGGTGTGCTTCAATCCTGTTTCTCTCAGACTAAATGATAGCATTTTTAATATACTGACAGTAATTTTATCTTTACTACTAGTCATGCACTAGCATGCTGCCCTTGGTTCATTTGCATATGAAGATTAGACTGAATTATTTCAAGACAAAACCATATATATGCTATTGTGTAAAGTTATGTCTGAATTAAAAAATGCACAATATGGTAAAGAGAGAACTGTGATGACAAGGAAAGCTGATAAAGCAGCCAAGTTACTAGATATCATGTGGAAATAAATCATAGTTACATTCCTTTCCCAACTGTCTTACATACCCACAGATGTCTCCTTCACTGGCAGGATTCTCCCCAGACAGCTTGCAAGGATATACTAATGGAGCTGTGACCTGGGTCTTCCACCCACCTAAGTCCAAAAATGCAGACTACATTGTGTAGTGCCATCTAAAATGCAATACCTGCTTTACAGTTCTAAAACAGTGGGTTTAATGGTACTTGGCTTGAAAACATTGCCTTCTTTATGTGCTTTAAGGTCACTGTCAAATCATGTATCCTCTGTTTATTTAATTAATGAGGTCTCCTCTTTAGACATTAAAGATGCAAAGCTATCGTCCGCAGGACCCCACCCTTAATTTTTGTTACTCCATTATACTATACTATGTCACATTGCTTTCACTGTTGCTGCTTTGTTATGTAGAATTGTTATGTATATTGTCTCCTGTAATCAAATTGTCTATGCTCTACTTACATATGTGGTGACTATTTGGAAACTCTTTCTTCCAGTTTTCATCTGTATACAGGTATTCCAGACATCAGTACTAAGTTCGGATCAAGAACAACATAAATGAAAATAAATCATTATCAAACAAATCAATAATACAACAAAGTACTTGACAAAGTGTAGTTATTTCAGAAGACCTAGGCTGATGAAGGCTAGCATAGGAGCAACATCGCAAAGTCTTTTGCAATGGAAGCATAACAGTATTCTAAGGAAATAAGCTTCCAACTCTTGGGTGCATATGGGGACAAAGGGCGGCTCATCATTTAGAAATGCCATGACTAATATAATTTATATTTTTGACAGTCAGTGCTAACCCATCAGGTGGGGGGGTGGTTAAGGGTATGAAGTATTAACAAATTTTATCTTAAAAGCCTGTATTCAATTCCCTCAGTCTTCACTTACAAACTACATGTCTCTGAGCAAGAGAATTAAGTAGACAGTGGTCTTGGGTCACCCCCCCCCCCCAAAGAGATGTTTGTACCAAATGAGATTAATAGGTCCGCTTGTTAACAAAGTTGTGATTAACATGAAAATTATTGCAAAGGGTTGTGAGTCCTGATTTTCCTCAGTCCAATATTATTTTATGTTAAAACTGAGAATTTGTAAACAGTGACTTAAACATACTAGTAATAGATATTATATGGTCTCAGTTTGCCAACTTAAGTAACACATAAGGGCTTGCCTCTTCCTCTGATAGGGAACAGGAAAAAAACACATTACTGTTCATAGTTATAATCTGCCCTAAACAAAATGGTGTTCTGACAACTTACTTCCTATTTCCAGGTAAGCCTCCATCTAGCTTGTCATTCTGATATCATATTTTATCACAATGCCACAGAGTTTTTCTCACTTGTTATATGTACTGCTGCTAAATAATATAAAATGCTGATTTACACACTATTTCCTACATAAGTATTCTCTTTTGCTTTTTTTTTTTTTTTTTTTTAGCAAAAACCCAAACACTACTGCAATCTCAGCTGGCTCCAAGCCAAACTGACTTGTGATAGAGCAAAGCATCCCTACTGTATCCACTTACTCAGCACTTACAGTCAGAATGTTTCCGTTAATTCAGAAAATAGTCGTCAGCACCCCATGGTTGCATCCTGATGCTTGGCCAGTGAAACAGGAAAGCAAAAACCAGCTAAAATGTGTCAACACAGCCATGTTATAGTGTGGAAAAGCAATGCCCTTAGAACTAAGAACTAAAGCATAAATAAATAAAAGCCAGTCAATGTAGTATCATTCCATAATGATCAGTATTAAAACCTCAAAGCACTATCCCTAATGCACTTTGACCCGATCTAGGTCAGAACAAGAGTATTGTTCAGTAGTTCAGTGGCTATAAAATGCTTCCTCTGGAAAATGATGAAGATAAATTGTAATACTTGACTGAAAGTGGACCTGTGAGTTTGTTATTCAAACAGTGGGGAAAAAACAGGTGCTGTTCAAAATACTGAAACTTATTTCAGTAATAGCTGCAAGTATTATTGCTCCTTTGAAAATGACTACTAACAGTATTTGTTTGTACTGCAGGACCTTAAGAGTACTTTTATACTGCAGCACACAATGCCCTTACAAATGTGTTTGGAAGAAGCAATGGAGTCCCATCATGGGAACAGCACTGAGTTGCATCGTTGTCATCTCCTCACCATAGAAGCACAAAATGTCATATTCCAGTAATTAAAAAACAATCTTTCTCTAAATATACAAAATCAGAGAAGGACATACTATAGTCTGTGACTGAACATCAGTTTCTGCTGTAGTAGAGAACGTGCATAATAAAGGTCTTCTGCTGTGGCCTTCACTTTCTTTTTTCCTCCCACTCACCTAACCGCTCTTCACAATAGCTATTATGAGATTATTTCCTTACAACTGATTACATTATGGATTCCCTGACAGCTACTGCAGTCTTCATAACATTCTACTCAGAAACATTATGTACACATAGTTGGACCAAACAAATTAATTTATGTACTTACCATAACGTTCCATCTGTGTTGTCCATTTTCATTTTTCCTCAACTGATGGGTTCAGATCTGATCCTCTGATCCAACTCAGCCATTTTTAAAACTCGTGGTAACCAAAAAGCTCTTGAGCTCCTCCCCTACCCATAATGTAACAACCCTAAGCTACCTCAGATCTTGTTTGCTGATTTTACCTGAACAGGAATGTTTAACTTGCATAAAAATAGTTGATGTAAAATTGCATGTGCTCAGTAAAGGAACAAACTATATCAGCAGCTCAATATAAAGGACAATGATATCCCTCTAACAGCTCATTCGTCCAGAAGTTTTTGAACAGAAAGGATGGGGGTTGGTGGGTGGGAAGTTGAGGAAGAATGAACATGGACAACAGAGATGGAACGTTATGGTAAGTACATAACTTCTTTATCTGGTGTTGTCAATTTTCTTTCTAACCTCAACTGATGGGACAGAATCCCCAGCTACCTATAGTCCCAGGTAGACTCAAAGGAAGGATATTCCTGAGCACAGCTGAACCAAATGATGCTCTACCCCTTGAGACCAGATCCAATTTGTAATGAGTAATAAAAGTATGAGGACTGGCCTAGGTTGCAGTAAAACATGTCGTCCATGGAAGCTCTGGATAGAAAAACTGAAGACGTTGCCATGGACCAAGTTGAATGAGCTTATACTGGTTGTGGTAAGGTAATACCCAATTTGCTATAAATAAATGAAATATAATCAGGTAGCCACCTGGCTAAAGTTAGTTGTGTGAATGGTTTACCCAATTTCAATTCTGCAAAGGAAATGAACAACTGATCTGTTTTTCTGATGTCTTTTGTTCTATGCAGGTAAAAACATAATTGTCTATGAACATCCAATAAATGTAACATGTATTTACCCTACTTTACAAAATTGGGGAAGAATACTGGCAAATTAATGGATTGATTGATATTAGATTCTGACACTACCTTGGGAAAGAAGGAGGCATTAGTTTGTAGCATCACTCCATCCTTGTAAAAGTTCAAGTATGGAGGTTTTGAAGACAAGGCTTGAATCTCTGAAATTTATCTAGCAGAGGTAATTGCTGCCAGAAAAACAGTTTTTTAGGTAAGATACTTAAGGTCACATTTAGCTGCTGGTTCAAAGGGGAAATATATTAGAGCTTGCAGTACCAGATTGAGATCCCATGGGGAGTAGGGTCCTTAAACGGAGGTCTCAAAAGTAGAGTGCCTTGCAAGAAAGCTTTGCACAGTTTGTAAGAGGTCACTGAAGAACCTTTGAATCCAATGTGAAAACTTGATATTGCTACTAACTGAACTTTAATGGTTGTGGAACTAGCCCCTTCCTTAAAAAGTAAGGCTAAAAACGTGTATGTTATGTACTGGCACTGAAAATGGCTCAACATGATTTTGTTGTGCCCAGTAAACAAATCTTTTCCATTTACTTCTATAAAGTTTTTGTGTTGAAGGTTTATAGGAAGATAAAAGAATGTCGGACAGGCAAAGAGACCAACGGTTGTCTGGCTATTAACGGAATTGGAGAAACCAGACTGTCAGCTTGAAATTTGAGATGTCAGGATGGATCATGTCTGTCGAGTGAGGCAGGAAGTCTGGATTTGGATCCAGAATCTATGGTTGATGAAGTAAGTGAGGCCAAAGGAAAGGAAGCCAAATCTGTTGAGGCCATTATGGTGCAATGAGGATGACTTTTCTCTTCAACCTGACAGCTTTCTATAGAAATTTTGGAATTAATGGGATTGGTGAGTAGGCATAAAGTAGACTGGGGGGCAATCGTGAAGTAGAGCATCCCTCAGTGATTCCCCATGTGGAGGGATTAGGACAAAGTAGCTGATGCATTTGTTGTTTAGGGGAGAAGCAAAAAGATTGCAGCAAGGCTGGCCTCATAAACGAAAAATCATTTGCATCACATTCTTACCAAAGTAAAATACGGCAACCTCTTCCAAAACCAAAACTGTGCAAAGAGAGGAACACCAAGGAGAAGCGGTCCAAAGTCTTAAAAGTTTTTATTCACAAAATAAATGAACGCTGTTACAAAATCATGCGTTTTCGTCCTCCATGGACTTCGTCAGATATAATATGTTAAAAAAACTGATAATTTATATACATACACGTCATTACCCTAACCAATCATAGGATCCGTTTAATTAATTAATTAAATTTTCAACTTTAAAAACTATATTATCTTAAAATACTAAAATGTGAAAATACTTTACTACTTCAAGTTTGTTCAGGATAATTAATACATTGCAAATGTCCTTTGTGAATACATAATATTTTGTGTAAGTGTGTTGCCACCTGGTGGTTTGTTTAGGTAAGTATTATTCCCTACTTGCTTTTAATTTTAGTAATGGCTGAATCGAAATGTATTCGTTCAGTCCAGGATCTTTATTTGCCTCAAGTAATAATTGCCACCATAACTCTCTATAATCAATACATTCCTCCCAGGGCCCACCCCTTAGTTCCTTTTTAATTTGTTCTAAGACAAAGAATCTAAATTTGTATTCAACACATATTGTGGTGTGCCTGTATAATGCATTCGTACCCTTACACTTTTTTATGTCATACATATGTTCATATATACGTCTTCTCATTGTTCTTTCAGTTTTTCCGACGTAAAATGATGTGCACGTAATGCACATAGCTAGGTACACCAGTCCCCTGGACTCACAATTGAAGTAACCTTTGCTATTTAACCAAAGTTGTCTACTTGCAATAAAAATGCTTTCTTTATTTATAATATGTTCACATTGGTTGCAGGAACCGCATTTGAATGTACCTGTCCTACCTGAATTTGATCTATCACCTGCCCTACCTTTTTTATTCTTCCCATTCTCCAAAATGTGCTTAATATTTTCTGGGTTTCTAAACACAACTCTGGGGGGTACACCAGATAGTCCTTTTAAGTCTGTCAATAAATTAAATTTCTCCCATTCCTTTTGAAACACTTCTTTTACTTTTATGTTTAAAGCGTTGTATTCCAAAACTAGGGCTTGTTGGTAGTTAGACCCATTTTGTTTGATGTTATTTTGTTCGATTTCTTTTTCCCCTTTTATCGGTCTAAATCTTCCTTTCCTACCTATCATGACTTCGTCTTTTATTTTATTAATAAAGTCTTCGGGATAACCCCTTTCCAGAAACATGCCCATTAACAAATCACATTCTGTTCGGAAGTCTGAATCCAAGCTAGACATCCTTGAACCCCTAACCAATTGCCCCTTCACCAAGTTTTTCTTACCAACAATAGGGTGCCCACTATCAAAGTGCAAAAATGAATTAACATAGGACTTCTTCCTATGTACTCTAGTTTCAAAGGATTTTTCTTTTTTCATTATTTCCACATCTAAATAGGAAATCTTCTCATAGGATGAAGTGTAAGTGAATTTGAGAAAATCAGTAGTTTGCCCTATGTATGTAATAAATTCCTCGAGTTTATCATTGCTTCCCTTCCAAAATATTATAATATCATCTAAAAACCTCTTATACAATGTGCAGTAATTAATGTATTCAGATTTAAAAATGTGTCTTTCCTCCCAGTTTGCCAGAACTAGATTTGCAAAAGTGGGGGCGCAAACTGCACCCATCGCTACCCCTTGAGTCTGTTGAAAATATTCACCATTGTGTATCAAGAAATTATTCCTTAATATTATGTCCATTAAGCTTGTGCTTGCTATTTTGTCCTCATGCGAAAGCTTTCCATCCCCAAACACTTCCTCTTCAAACATCATAATTCCTTCATCATAAGGAATCGAACCGAAAAGATCCACTACATCTATCGTCACAAAGATAATCTCACTATCAAAAACATCCGGGACTAAGCTTCTCAAGAGATCCCAGGAATCCTTAAGTATGTTTTCTTTGTTTGTCCAAATATGCTTGGCCTTCACATCAACAAACCTGGCTAGTGGTGTTGTTTTTGAGCCACTTGCCGATACAATGGGTCTTAGGGCTGGGTTTTCATCATCCTTATGTATTTTCGGTATACCGAATATAATAGGGATCCTGGGTTTCTCTTTTTTCAAAAATGAAAGTGTTTTAGGGTCTATGATTTTTTCCATAGTCATTCCATCCAACTTAATGTCTATGTTCCTGTAAGCCAGGTTGATTTCATTTCTTGAAACCACTTTGTATTTACTCTCGTTCCTTAATATATTATTCATCCTACCTTCATAATCCATAGCGTCCATAATAACAATCCCCCCTCCCTTATCAGGTTTCATTACCCTAAGACCCTCGTCGTGCCTTAGTTCATCCAATTTGTTCTTTTCATTAACTTCTAAGTTATTTCTGAAACCTGATCTGTGTTCAGCTTTCTTAATGGCTGCCTCCATCACCTTTTCAAAGTTTTTTAATTGTGCGTGGATGGGTGGGTTGTAAGTGGACCTATTTCTTAACAATCTCTGTTCTTGGGAAATTTGGTTCCTATTCACAGTTGCATTTATATCCTCATTAGAAAATAAAATTTCGAGATTCATTTTCCTTAGGAAAATTTTCAAATCCAATAGGGTTTGTGTTCTGTTACCTTTTACTTTAGGTATAAATTTAAAACCTTTTTCTAACAGGGTAAAATGCTCATTGCAAAGAACCAGGCTACTAAAATTGTAAATAGTAAACCCATTTAAAGTGCATTTGTTGCCTGACTGATTGATAACTCCAGATGTTGATGGTGGGGGAACTTCATTAACTTCCCTTAATAATGATTCTCCATTCCTCTTAACCCCCCCCCCCACCTCTGAAAATTTCCATTTTCCCTGTTGTCTATTCCTATTTCCCTTTCATATCTTTCTAAAGGGGGAAAATCTATGTCGTAGTCATAACTAAATGTGTTCCTATCATCATGCCTATATGTGAACTTTTTACCTTTGTTATAACCCTTAAAATTATTAAAATTATTAAAATTATTATTAAAATTGTGTTTCCTATTATTAAAATTTATGTTGTTGGGTTTAGGGTAACTGACTTCACATTCATAATCTTTAATGTCTCTTCTTAATTCGTCCATTTTTCTTTCAATCAATTCCTTACATTTACCATCTATTTCATCCTTCAATTTATCATATTTCTGTTTTTCACCGTGGATTTCAAACATTAAATCATCTTTGATGTGTGCATCAATAATATTAATCTGTTCATATAACATGTCCAAATTCCTAACATTCTCATCAATAATGCATTTAATAATTTCAAGACCACAATTGTTGAACACATCCAATAACTTTTTATGGAATAAGGACCCTATTTGCACGTTATTAGGGTACTTCCATGTCCGTAACCCTTTCGGCACTATTTTCCGCTGCAAACACTCATTCAGATATCTATTCTCAATAACAATTGCCTTGTACTTGTACATAAGTTTTGAGGCATCTTCTGTTTTCTTTTTAAAGGAATCAGAGTTTGTGGCGTAACTTTTGCTACCACCACAAGAGTCAAAATCAATAGTCTGTAATTTTCTGAGCCAAACATCCATCTCCTGAAACCCGGAGATGTTTACAGTACCTTTTTTATGTTGTCGCACATCGCGTACAGCTCCCCAGTTATCATCAATGTCGTTGTCACCTTCCATGAGCAGTCCCGGTGTAATCGCTGGGTCAAATGTTTGACCATTCGGTCCCCTTTCATGTAAATCCGCTCCTTCGGCGCCATAGCATAACCTCTTCCGTTTCGGTTTCTGCTGTCTCTGGCCCAGCCCTTCGTTCTCGCTCGTCACTTCCTGTGGGAGGGATCGCTGTACCAAGGTCTGGCATAATGGTGTTAACAAGTCCACTAGGGCTGTGAGTTGCCCTACCAGTTTTCTAGATTGACTAGATTCCTCACTTAAAATCGGAACGTCCTTCTCCTTATCCATACCGCTGACAAACCAACCAAAGTAAAAAACGGCAACCTCTTCCAAAACCAAAACTGTGCAAAGAGAGGAACACCAAGGAGAAGCAGTCCAAAGTCTTAAAAGTTTTTATTCACAAAATAAATGAACGCTGTTACAAAATCATGCGTTTTCGTCATGCATCACATTCTTGTTGAGAGACCACTTGTGAAGTAGAAGAATTGACCTACTCAGTTTGTCTGCTATCACACTGGACTTGCCCGGAATGTGCATTGGTATGAGAAAGCAGTTGGATGAGATCACCCATTGCCATACTCTGAGAGTTTCTTGACACAAGGGGTATGATCTGGTCCCTCCTTGCTTGTTGATGTACAAAACTACTGACATATTGTCCATTTGAATTGCAACCTTCCCCACAGGGAGAGCATACTGGAAGGCCTGCAATGCTAAAAGCACTGCTCTCATCTCTAAGACATTGATATGCAAGTTGTCTTCTTTGGGGGACTAAGTACCTTAGACTGTATTCCTCAGAAAATGCCGCCTCCACACCCCAACTGCGAAGCATGCATGGTCACTGTGGCCTTGGCTGAGGGGAGATGAATGGATGGCTTTGATCTTATTCAGGGTTGTTTGTAATGTAAGAACTAAGGACAACAAGAGAGAGGACATACGCTAGTTTGAGTATAAGCAGATTGACAGCAATTATCCAATGCTCTTCCCTGATACAATAAATGGAAGCCTTACAGAACATCCTCAGATACTTCAAGACATTGTCAACACATAATCCCCTCATGAGATATAAATGTTAAAGTGGAATCTGTCCATAAAGCAAATTATTTAAAAGAATCAGTTTGAGTAATATTTGTGTTATGAGGTTCAGTTATATGGAGAAGGCTAGCATTCACCAACTTCATGAAAGGAACAAGGACCTTAGATTTAATTTCCAATTTATAACAATTAACTTTCTTAGATTCTTTCAGAACAGGGATGAAAAATGAGAAGAAGGTGATCATTAAATAAAATTGGATAAGAATCAGATAGATTCATGGGTATACCATTTAAGTGAAGCTGGAAGAGTATTAATCCTAAAACTGATACTTTCTGTAATAGTTCTAGTGATATATCTATATGTATCTATCTATCTAGCTATATATACATATATAGATATATATATATATATATATATATATATATATATATATATATATATATATATATATATATATATATATATATGGGTTCACTTCATAATCTCGATATTCTGAAATACCGAATTTCAGAATACCGAGATTAGAATACCGAATGCCCAGAATCGTGAAACACCAGAAGCGCGAAATTCAAAATACCGAAGTTCGAAGCTTCTGGTGTTGCGGTGTATGAATGGATGTAAGTGCAGGTAAATTTGTATGAGTGTGTAGATTATGTGCTGTAGTGTATGTTAGTGTGTGTTTTGGTTGTGATGTGTGTGCATGGGGCTGTGAAATGTGTGGGTGTGAATTGCCTTTGTGTGTGTGTGATTGTGCAGTCTCGGAGTTAGAATATTTAAGTAGGTTAGTTTTGTTTGTGTGTGGGAGGCAGTTGTGTGTATGTGAGTGTCTGTATGTAAGTGTCGGGTTCGGAGCTTCTGGTGTTGCGCTGTATGAATGGATGTAAGTGCAGGTAAATTTGTATGAGTGTGTAGATTATGTGCTGTAGTGTATGTTAGTGTGTGTTTTGGTTGTGATATGTGTGTGCATGGGGCTGTGAAATGTGTGGGTGTGAATTGCCTTTGTGTGTGTGATTGTGCAGTCTCGGAGTTAGAATATTTAAGTAGGTTAGTTTTGTTTGTGTGTGGGAGGCAGTTGTGTGTATGTGAGTGTGTGTATGTAAGTGTCGGGATTTTGAATTTCGCGATTATGGGCAGTCAGTATTGTGGTGTTTCGGCTTTATGATCTCGATATTCTGAAATTCGGTATTTCAGAATTTCGGGATTATAAAGTGAATCCATATATATATATATATATATATATATATAGATTCACTTTATAATCCCGAAATACTGAAATATCGAATTTCAGTATTTCGAGACTATAAAGTCGAAACACCAAAAAAACGAAAACCAAAACCGCGGAACCGAAACCGCAACCATTAAAGCCCACACACAAACACAACTAAACGTACCTTCGTACAACAACACATGCACACACACACACACACACACACACACACACTTACTATAAGCAGGGGGGCAAGTCCCCCTACACCCCCCCATGTGAGGGACTGAGCCCCCCCACACACCCCCTACTTATATATACTAACTCCGAGGTCACACTAAACACCAACACACACACAAAATCCACCAACATACATTCCACACCCCCCTCACACAAACACACATCACACAGATATAAACACCACCACTCTCAACACTGACACACTCACACTCTCACCTATGTACCCTAACCCACACCTAACACTAACAAACACGCAAACCCTCCCAAAAACCCTTAAAAACACCACACTTACCTAACACACCATGAGTACCCTGGGTTCGATATTTCCTGGTTCGATATTCTGCAGTTTCACGCATCTGCAGATTCAACATTTTGGTCTCGAGATACTGAAATTCAATATTTCAGTATTTTGAGATTCCAAAGTATTTCCATATACATATATAGTGAGAGAGAGAGAGAGAGAGAGATGTCCCCAGAGACAACGTGAAAATATGAAAGGTTCTATGTTTTGGGTAGTTCTGACACCATCTCCAAACTTGAAATGTTAAGCCTGGTTAAGGTAAGGTCAAGGTCAGCCATTTCAAACTCCCTCCCTAAGGCAAAAAAGAGAGCCTTTTCAAATTACCAAAATCCGCGTTAGCAAGGGAATGAAAAACTGTGCAGTTTCTGGATAGCTCATATCTTGCAATGTTGTCAAGTGCCTACATATAAACAAGCTTTTCAAAGACTTGAAAGATGATGTACCAGTTGATAATGGGTCTGTAGTGCTGGAGGTTTCAAGATGGGCCTTGTTGGGAAGTGGGATAATAAAAGCATACTTATGGAGTGATAACACTATTCCAGTAGTAAGTAAGAGATTCAAAATGGGGATAATGACTGTGGCTCTCATACTCAGGAAGGAGTGGGGGAGGGGATATTTTGTGTTCGCTATCCACCCAAAAAATGTTCTATAGTAGTTAAATACTTCCTTCACCCTAATAGCTCCGATATAGAAAATGCGGTTGATTGAGGGAGGGATATTCTGAGGGTCTGTGTGAAGGATGTACTTAAGCAACCATGGAAGTAAGATAGCTCACAAAGTTACTAGCAATCTGAGTGTCTGCTTCAGATATTATATGACCAGTCTTAAAATCACTAGTAATATCCTTAACAGCTCTCCAAAAGGGTTTAGTGCAGTCCATAAAATCATTTTTTTCCTGGTATAACTAGCCTTTGCCACCTTTATGGAAATCCTATTATCTCTATGTAGTTTCTCTTATGGCACAACTGGATCTGATGGCCTTTATCTGAAACTGACTAGAGCTTCTGATGATTTCAAAGCTCAAAAATTTCCCTTTAAAACACAGCTTTAGCATGTCTCTGTCTCTCTCTTTCTCTATCTCTCTCTCTCTCTCTCTGTCTCTCTCACACCCATACTATTGGTATATACTCCTGATGTCTGGGAGCTTGCCATTGTCAGCCCAGTTTCCAAACATATTTCTAACTCTAGCTCTGACTCCTTTTCAACTACTCCCCTACAATTTCCACTTGTAAAAATATTATAGAAAGCTACAGCAAGCAGCTTCAGGAATATAGTAAAGCCTTTGTTTCTCAGTAACCACCAGCTTGGATTTAGAAAACAGCATGAGACTAATACAACCTTGACTAATTCACTCTGCAATTCAATTAATGCAGAGACCTCAAGTATCAATTTGCATTGCTCTCCGTAAGGCATTAGACATTGTAAATCCAGTGACTTCAAAGCAAGGCAGGGAAGCAACCAAATTAGTTGGTCTAACTGGAATGGGATGTATGGCAGGTTAGTGACCATTACCTGTGATCAAGTGACAGATAGAGTCATTCACTTTCATCTATAGACTGTCTCAATATGTTCTCACTCATTATAGCCACTTTACTGCATATATATATATATATATATATATATATATATATATATATATATATATATATATATATATATATATATATATACCTCAGATATCTGACTGCAGTCAACAATGCCAGCCTTAAGTGAAATGAAGCCCTAGACAATGACTCCATGGGGTTCCCACAGCACACTAGTCTCTCTCTTCACTTCCCCAGTGGCTCTCCCCTGATTTCCTTCATTCTGGCCCCACACTATTCAGATATATTACTTCTTTTTTTTTGTTTGTTTTTCCCACTTTGTCTTACAGTTTAGCTCCCCTTCATGCATTTTACACAGTCCAGCTGGCCAAGACTCCAATGTAATAAGTTTGTAGGAAGTGACTGAATTAAGATGGAGGGGGTGGTCTTGGGTCCACCAGTTCCCTAGAAGTCATAGGTTTCTTGATGCTCTGAGGTGCATCTTACAGCTTTTTTTCCAGTGATGGCCTTAACAAAATATAACAAGTAAGAAAAGAAATTCAGTCTTATTTTTTCTTTTAAGGGAAACACATTTTGTCTAAAGCTTAATATTTAAAGCTAAGGGAGTAGTGGTTCCCCAATAAATTCTTAACACAAATTCTTGCCAGATTATATAAATCTTATCTGAGAATAGTGCCTGGTCCCCACCCGCAACAAAATAAAAGAGATAGTGATTTCCTATGTACCCCTCTGATATTAAACTGTGATAAAAATAAAAACAAATGGCCAGAAGTCTGTATTATACAGCAGAGGGCCTGGGTAAAGAAACCAAAGTGCATAGATAAAACCAACACAGGGACATGGAGTTCATGCAGACTCTATACAAAAGGCATCACAGCCAAAATGTCAACAAGAGAACCAAGCACTGTTAGATGGCCACACTACTTGATGTGACACTCTGTCAATGATCACTTGCTATCTTCACACACATCCTGCCAAGGCTGCCACAGGCAGAATCTTATCAAGTACAATGCTAATGTCTGACTGTGATGGAAATTGAAAAAAAATGATGGCCATCTTGTTACTTTTAGAATCCATTGCAAACCATGGCCAACCCCCCCCCCCCCCCAACATACACACAAATATCTCAACTTCTTAGCTTAAGAATTAAGGCAAAAGTTAAAAAAAATGGTGGATAAAGGACAAAAATCAGAAGCAGCTGTTGGTATTATATATTTAGAAACATGGTAGAATAGCGATCAGGATTTGCATTAGCATGCTTTTTGAAAGCTATTAACCTTGAAACTCAGATGACTGTGTTCATTGGTTAGTGAATGCAATCCTCATTTGTTTGCCAGAAAAACACAAATTTTAAGAGGAACAAACCAAAATATAAGGCAAAAAATCAAGACATTCTGCCAAATCAGAGACAGTTGAGAGCATCTATGTCCCTCCACACACACAAATTTGACCATCAGTTGTAGCCACTTGTATGACTGTGTCTGTAGACCTCAGATGTTTGACTGTAATCAGATGAATGAATAAATACATAAATAACTGCCACAGAGAAATTTATCTTCTCAGCTCACTACTGTCAGAATATACTCTGTTACCCACTGTAGCCAAATACTTTTCAACATCTTATCTTATCAAGGAGACACGTAAAGGACCAAAATCAGGGACAGATATTATCTGCATACACTTAGAAAGTACCTCCAATTACATGCTTTGCATTAGCATGATTTTTCTGACATCTATTAAGTTTGAAACTCAAATGTCTTGCATCCTTTGGTAAATACAGTCATCACTGACTTTCCAGAAAACCATAAATTTTACAAGAAAACAGAGAAATCTATGAGATAAAATCAGAAACAGTTAAGAGTTTCTATAGATCCCCTTCTCACTATACCTTTCGAACTTCTTTACTCAAGAATTCTGGACAAAGCCTACAATAAGAAATGGACAAAGACCCAAAATCAGTGACAAATTTTAAATATAACAATAATTCACAAGTTAATATCATAAGAAATTTTCCACCAACATGGATGGTCTGCACAATAAGTTGTAGGAAACACTAATGCTGGGCTTTATTGGCTGACTGCAATTCTCAATGATTTACAAGAAAGTCAAACATTTTTCAATGGGCAGAGCAAGATAATATGGCAAAATCAGGGACAGTCGAGAGATATTCCCCCCACCACACATATACACACACACACACACACACACACACACACACACACACACACACACACACACACACACATACACACACACACACACAAATAAATCAAGTACTTACCTTCCTACATGATGGCCTACTGGCTGCAATAAAAAATGTACTTAAAAAAAATAAAAATAAAATCGTATTCCCTCGCTCTTGCTTGTGCTTCTGTACAATGAATATTTCTTTCACTTTCAGACTTAGGCTACCTTAGTCATCTGAGGCAGCCTGAGCCAATAAAAAATGTTCCTTGCTGTTTAATGCAGCTGTCCAGTGAAATGCTTGTTGAGTCTCATTCTTGATGTCCTCTTAGGCTATGTGAATTGGTGAGACTAATTTGGGAAGTGTAATGTTAGGCTGCTTTAAGAACAGCATTTTTACTTGGATATCCTTGAAACTCCAAACTCCTGGAACGAAAGAGAAAGTAAGAAAGTTGAATATTGTTTTCAATTTAAAAATAATAGTCAACTTTCAGAATTTAGTACTATTTCTTTTATTTTTTTTGTAATTTGGGAGGTTGTACCCCAGCAGCCAGTATCTTAAGCTGCCACTGTGTAGATCATTGTCTACTCAAAGAAATTTCCCTTTATGGCCAAAGCTGCACCACTTTAAATGGTTTCTCTGATTACCTGTATAGTAAACTCTAAAGTTATTCTCTCAATCACTCAGTCTTCCTTTACCCTGTGTTGTCTAATGTTCTACAAAGCTTTGTACTTGGGCCATGGTTATTTGTCATATACATTACAATTTTTATTATTTCCTAAAAAAGCACACAATATTGTACTTTGAGGATGATTTTGTCTTCTGAAAATCTAGTGCTTCTCCTAAAGAATAACTCAGAGTCATGGTCAACAAAACAGATGCAAGGTTTTAGTGCTCAGAAATGTGGTAGGTTATACCATGTCAGCTGGAACCTCAAAGGTTCTGATGGTGGACATCTAAAAACTGTACATTCTGTAAAATATCTTGGGATCTAGCTCAACACACTGCTCACTGTCTCCACTCATATCCTCAGTGTTAGAAATAAAATCATACCAATGCTCTGTAAATGCAACAGTATTTTCAATCTACTATTTAAACCATGCAGGATTGCCATTGACAAAGGAATATTTTTACCCACCCTTGAATATTCCTTTACATCACTGGTTCCATCTCTTTTTTTTTTTGTTGTTTAAATACATTTATTGACTTATCACTTGTGACATAGGCAAATTTACATTTATACAAAAGTAATCAAATTGTATTACACATAAATCTGTAAAACCAGTGCAGAATCCCATCTACCACCGTATTGTTGGAGCCAGCAGGAGGCTCCTTCATTGCCTTGCAATCAAGTAGGCTGGCCCATTTCCAACTGCCCAAAGCCTTATTCTTCTCATTAACACAATTCGATATAAAGGTCTTTGCATGGACCAGTCTAAGGCCTTATGTCACCTTATTTCTGTCAAACTATATTCCACACCTCCCAGAGCTTTTGATTTCACTGTAACATAGCTTACCAATCCACTTAATCCACCTGTCTGTGCTGGCAGAGCTTTCCCCCTGTGCTGCTCTGCCTGGAACTCACTGCCAAGCACCCATTCTCACTCCCTACCATTACTTCCTTCATTATTCTCACTCCCTACCATTACATCCTTCATTATTCTCACTCCCTACCATTACTTCCTTCATTATTCTCACTCCCACCATTACTTCCTTCATTATTCTCACTCCCTACCATTACATCCTTCATTATTCTCACTCCCTACCATTACTTCCTTCATTATTCTCACTCCCTACATTACTTCCTTCATTATTCTCACTCCCTACCATTACTTCCTTCATTATTCTCACTCCCTACATTACTTCCTTCATTATTCTCACTCCCTACCATTACTTCCTTCATTATTCTCACTCCCTACCATTACTTCCTTCATTATTCTCACTCCCACCATTACTTCCTTCATTATTCTCACTCCCTACCATTACCTCCTTTATTATTCTCACTCCCACCATTACTTCCTTCATTATTCTTACTCCCTACCATTACTTCCTTCATTATTCTCACTCCCTACCATTACTTCCTTCATTATTCTCTCTCCCTACCATTACTTCCTTCATTATTCTCTCTCCCTACCATTACTTCCTTCATTATTCTCACTCCCTACCATTACTTCCTTCATTATTCTTACTCCCTACCATTACTTCCTTCATTATTCTCTCTCCCTACCATTACTTCCTTCATTATTCTCACTCCCACCATTACTTCCTTCATTATTCTCACTCCCTACCATTACCTCCTTTATTATTCTCACTCCCACCATTACTTCCTTCATTATTCTCACTCCCACCATTACTTCCTTCATTATTCTCACTCCCTACCATTACCTCCTTTATTATTCTCACTCCCACCATTACTTCCTTCATTATTCTTACTCCCTACCATTACTTCCTTCATTATTCTCACTCCCTACCATTACTTCCTTCATTATTCTTACTCCCTACCATTACTTCCTTCATTATTCTCACTCCCTACATTACTTCCTTCATTATTCTCACTCCCACCATTACTTCCTTCATTATTCTCACTCCCACCATTACTTCCTTCATTATTCTCACTCCCTACCATTACCTCCTTTATTATTCTCACTCCCACCATTACTTCCTTCATTATTCTTACTCCCTACCATTACTTCCTTCATTATTCTCACTCCCTACCATTACTTCCTTCATTATTCTTACTCCCTACCATTACTTCCTTCATTATTCTCACTCCCTACATTACTTCCTTCATTATTCTCACTCCCACCATTACTTCCTTCATTATTCTCACTCCCACCATTACTTCCTTCATTATTCTCACTCCCTACCATTACTTCCTTCATTATTCTCACTCCCTACCATTACTTCCTTCATTATTCTTACTCCCTACCATTACTTCCTTCATTATTCTCACTCCCTACATTACTTCCTTCATTATTCTCACTCCCACCATTACTTCCTTCATTATTCTCACTCCCTACCATTACTTCCTTCATTATTCTCACTCCCACCATTACCTCCTTTATTATTCTCACTCCCACCATTACTTCCTTCATTATTCTCTCTCCCTACCATTACATCCTTCATTATTCTCACTCCTAATGGAATGTATTCTGGAGCATTTCTCCCCCGGCCTCCGCTGAAAACAGGATCTGTGGAACCTAGTCAGACTTTCCCGGTCAACAAATATAAAATAAATAAATAAAAAATAAAAAAAAAATTGTCATGCAATTATCACACAACAGACCACCACTGAAAACATATAATAATTCCTCCTCTTCTCTACTCTCTCACCTCACACCAAGAGTAATCCCTACACCCATCACTCTCTGTCTAACCCCCTGTCCTTTACAGTCCTCACACTCCTTCCCTTTCTTCACCCTTTCCTCCCTCTCCCCAATACCCCTCCCACTTTATTGTCTTCTCTGAAAATAAATGTACATACTGTAAATAATGATTAATTACCTTAATTTTATTTATTTTATTTATTTCCAGTTTGATTACCGAGGAAGTCCACTGGGCCGAATTGACCCATTTTCAGTGGAGGCCTGGGGAGAAAATCTCCAAGATGCATTATACAGTTTAGATACAAGTGATACTTAAGTATGAAAGATAACATTATGTAAAACAGCTACAAATAAACACATTCAATATCTTGCATAGTTAACAAATTCATTAAGATTGAAGTTAAGGGATTATACAGTTTAATTTGAGGAAAACAGTTATGTATTAGGTGTGGAAACAGTTTACATATGAACCTTTAAGAAAATATGGATACACTTTACATACACACATTTACAGTAGAATGCTATTTACAATATTTACAAGGTTGAGTTGAGTGACAGTAGCTGTAGGAGTTGTTGAGAGCTTAAAGAGAGAGTAGCTATAGGAGTTGTTGAGAGCTTAGATAAGCTCATAGGAATATAATTATGAGAGTCATAGAGAGCTTGGGAACCAGAGAGAGAACCCCCTTGGATTAGGTAGGGTGAAGGCAGGTACATTTCCATTTAGTGGACAGGTGTTTGAATAGTTGGGTTATGAAGTTTTCTGAGCTTGGCATGGTTCTTGGAGTGGAGGGATGGGAATTCCATTTTTTGCCTCATGAGTAAGAGAGACGTTGGCCAGCAGGACGTTTAGATTTATGGATAGCAATTAAGTTCTGATTTTCAGATCTGAGAGTTCTGTTGGGTGTATAAGGGTGAAGGATATTAGTTAGAGCAGGACATTTTGTTGGGGGAAATACAAGTCTATGTGCAGAAGTGAGTTGCAGGTAGTTTAGGTAGTCTGGAAGTTCAAGCCAATTCAGGGATTGTAGGGTATGGCAATGATGGGTGGTATTTTTAGATTTGGTGGTAAATTTAGAGATTTTGTTGTAGCAGTTTTCTAGTTTAGAGGTGATAGAGAAGGACAGGTTGGTTAGGAGAGGAGCTCCGTATAACAAGAAAGGAAGAAGATAAGTCATGGCCAGAGTTTGCCTGGTAGAGTTGGAGAGAAAGTGATTGTTCCTATACAGCATACCTAGCTTTTGGTGGGTTTCCTTAATGTTTTGTTGAATATGGATGTCAAACTTGAGGTGTAATGCTAAGTAGTTTGGTGGAGGGGACCACTTCTATAGGTGAGTTGGTTTGACTATGGACTTTGAAGTTGTTTTTATCGTAGGAGAGGGTCTTTGTGGGAGGGAATAGTAGAATTTTTGATTTATTTGCATTGAGAGAGAAGTGGTTTTGGTGCATCCAGTTTTCAGTTGTTGAGAAGGCAGTTTGGGTTTTAGTCAGCAGTTCAGAGAGGTTTGAGGCAGAGCAGACTAAGGTTGAATCGTCTGCATATTGAATGATTTTAGCATCAGGAATAGCAGTGTGAAAGTTATTGATGAAGATGTTAAAAAGCATTGGCCCAAGGATGGATCCCTGTGGTACACCAGTTGGGGTATATAGGAAGGAAGAGATGGAGTTCTTCCATTTGATTGCCTGTGATCGGTCTGATAGGTAACTAGAGAACCAGGATAAAGTGTTAGGTGAGAGATTAAGGTTTGAGAGATGACAGAGAAAGTGGTTGTGGGAAACAGTATCAAAAGCTTTAGACAGATCGAGTAAAACAGTAGAAACTAAGTGTCCTGAATCTTGGGCTTGACAGTTTCTAGGAAAGAGAGTAGGGCAGTTATTGTGCTATGGCCTGGGTGGGAGCCATGCTGGGTGGGAGTGAGAAGACTGTTTTGGGTCAGGTAGGGTATAAGTTGGAGGTGGATGCATTTTTCTAGGATTTTGGAGACTGGCAAGAGCAAAGCAATAGGGCAAAAGTTTGAGATGTTGGTATTTCTGCCTCCTTTATGAAGAGGAAGAATATAAGCTGAGTGCCAGAGTTTGGGGATGTATGATTCCTTTATGGATCGATTAATAATGATGCTGATTGGGAGAGCAATGCCATCAGCAGCACATTTTAAGAAGCAGGAGGGAATATTATCAGGAGCATTAGAGCAATGTTTAAGCTTGGACAAAAGATTTTTATAAACTTAGTGGAGATGGGTTTGAGCTCAAACAGATGGGGTGAGTTAGAAGGGGGAGAGTGTAAAGCAGTTGGGTTATTATTGGGAAACATCTTGGTGAGGGTAGAAATAGTTTCTATGAAAAATGAGTTAAATTCAGAGCGTAGTTCAAGATCAGATTTACCTGGGTCAGGACAGAGATTATTCTTGGAGCCTGGATTGAGGAGCGGGTTTATTGAGTTTCACAATTGCTTGGGGGTTTATTGTTATTGTACTGGAGTTTGATATAGTATGATTTTTTGTCCTTGGTGATTAGTTGTTTTGCAAGTTTATTGGGCAGTTTATTGTTCTGGTAAAGCTTCCCTAGTTTGTCTCTTTGGTGCATAATCTGTTTTGTGTCTTTGGATAGCCAAGGAACTGTTTTGGTTTTTATCTTTTTGTTTCTTAGAGGGGCTAAGGAGTTTAAAGTGTCAAGGAAGACAGAGCTGAAGTAGTCTATAGCCTTGTCAAGAGGAAGGATGTTTAGAATTTGCCAGTTCATTTGTTTGAAAGTATTTGAGAAAGAAGTTGGGTTAAAGCTACTGAGGTTACGAGTTTGAATGTATTGATGCTGGTGTGGGGAGGAGCTAGTTGAGCGATGCATGAAGGCTGGGAGGTGGTTGCTAATCGTATCAGGAATTGTGCCAGATCCAATCTATATTCAATATGTCTGTTGTGCTAAAATACTAATACTATATGTCAAATCAGCTGAGTTTTATTGATTTATGCTTCCATCTTTTTTTGATGCATTATGTTTATTGCACTTATTTGTTTATCAGATTGTAGTTGTACTCTCCCAGGATGAGCATGAAAACAGTTCTTCTGGATCAGTACTCTATAATAAATTAATTAATACAGTCAATCAGTCATGAAAAATAAATACTCATGTCAGTTTTTGCCTTATACTGATCTTTGTTCATTGTTACTAACTGCAGACTACTGTATCTTATCTCCTAGTAGCACATTACTATATCATACAGTTGTTAATAGTCAACTTTCAAGTCTCTGTAAATAGGTTATGACTGAAAGAGACCTATGAGGTCTGTTTCACTTATGTGCTAAATAATGAGTAAATAAATAAATAGAACAAATGTAGGTCAGTGCTTCTTCAGCAGGGCATTGACCTCCATTGTTATCCATGGGTGCCAACGCCCCTTAAGTCTTTAGAGGTGGCAGGAAAATAGTTTGTCTTGTACTTGGGTAAGTAAATTCTGGTAAAGCTCTAAAGCAATGCTATGATCAACTGCACTGGCTTTACCTATTTAAAACCATTGAACTGAATCACACTATTGTTTACACAACATATAGACAAAATAGTAAACAAAATATTTACTGAACTGAAAATGTTACAAAATTACTAATTTTCTTTCACTAACTGCACAGCTTTCACTTGTTGGAAATGTGCTCATTCGAAAAACTGAGTATGCCCGCCCTCTTTTAGTTTATCAATGCAGTGCCAATACTCAAAAGTTACAAGTGATTGAAAACAACATATGTCAATTTGCACTCATGGCTGAAATCCACACTCGTCCCTGTGATCTGATAAAAACAATTAAATGGATGCCCATACACAAGGGCTGCCATGGTGGTGCAGCGGTTAGCGTTGTTACCTCACAGCAAGAGGTTCTCCGGTTCAATCCTCGGCAGGGGTGCCTTCTGTGCGGAGTCTGCATGTCCTCCCTGGGGTCGTGTGGGTTTCCTCCGGGTGCTCCGGTTTCCTCCCAGATCCCAAAGACATGCTGTAGGTGGATTGAACACTCTAAATTGGCCCTAGGCATGAGTGCATGCATGCATGCATGTGTGTGCCTTCTGTGGAAGGTTGGGCACCGGGCTGGCAACTCGACACCATAAAACTCCACTGCCAATCATGAGTGGACAGGTGATCTGCTGTGGCAACCCCTAACCAGGAAAAGCTGAAAGAGGAAGAAATGGATGCCCATACACAGCAGAAGCAAAATGTTAATAAGCATACTTCTATTTAAAATAATACTACTCGGATGACATCCCCCATTGAATTCCACTTTGTTTTAGAGATTCATCAAATAATCTAAGAGATAATGAAACCATGTTAGTACACCCACAAGTGAAAGGTCATTCTCTAAATTGGGCTCTGCAAGTTGGAACCACCTACCTACCTGCAGAAATTAGAAATGAAAATACTCTAAAGGGTTTTGCTGAAGAGCTGAAGATATCTACAGGAAAGACTCCTTGAAGGTTTTTTGCCGAGGCGCTAGAGTATATTAAAGTTTCCTGGTTTCTTTGAGTCTGTAGACTATTGTTTTTTATATATTTATTTTGTTTCTTAAGTTCTGTTTGTTTATCTATAGGAAAGTACCTGCACATTTTTTTCAAGATAAAGGATAAACAATCTCTTACTTGGGCACTAATGTAAATTTTATAACAATGTTATTATTGCTCAAAGCAAATATACACTGCCCTATGCCTGTAAATGAGCAGAAATACAAAAAAATAGCACAAACTCCAATCTAAACATACCACAGAAGGCTAGGCTGTAACAGCTATGTCCAAAAAATACATTTTATTTGTAAATTCGATAAGCTTATCAAATTTACAAATAAAATATATATCTTTTGGACACAGCTGAAGCAGCCAAGCCTTCCTTGGTTTGTGTAGATTGGAGTCTATGCTTGTAAATGCTACTTGATCTCTGAAGGATTTGTAAGTTACATTGTACGTACTGTCTGCTTTAATTATTGACTCTCTGAAGGATTTATAACAATTGCAGGCAGGAAAGTACTCTCATGCACCAGATTTTATTAACCACTCCAGATCAAGCACTTTTGTCTCAAAAGTCTTCTTCAGAATCTGTAGTCATCAATGTAAAACTCTGCTGAACAAACCTTGTTTCCTGCCTGTGATTCCATTAGTGACTTTTGGTTCTTGGTTTTGTGAGATAATGAGTACTTATTCTGCTCTATAGACTGTATCAGTAGATAATATTTTGCTTGTGTTTTAATTTAGAATCTTTGGTACTCCACTGTTACTCTAAATTTTCTTTCTATAAGGCTATATGTTATTGCTCCACAGGAGCCCAGATCATGAATGAAAAGAGACAATTGATCAGTTCACCTACCAAGTTATCATATATATATATACTAACTTTATGGTTGCTCAGTAGTGGGAAAAATGAAAAATGCTGCAGTAGTGTAACACCACCAGCTCAAACAATACAATTTAATGCAGCTTTGACAATCTGCAATTAAAAAAAAAATTTGCGAAAAGCTCAAGGTTTCACAAGGAAATCTAATGCAATGTTTATCCAACACTCCGAGCTGCCCCAATTGTCAGTGGTTAGGTGAATGAAGTTCACAGAGATAAGGGTCTATGGTAGTTAATACTGACTTCCTCTGTCCAGGAGGGACATGGGCACCATCCCAAAAGTGAATTTGCAGTCACCCATCCATTGATCTATGTTGTGTTGAAACACTTGAAGAGGGTCAGGGAGGAGCTCTGTTTCACATGAATTGGAAGCTTTCTCAAGCGAATTGTCAGTCTTTGGGAGCTGTATCTATCTTTCCAGCATAACCTTTTCTTGTCAGAAGCTAGGTTAAGATCCCTAATGTGAGTGACTCTCGTGCAGTTTGATTTACAAATGTGTAGCATTTCCACCAGGGCTGGGTCAGATGCTGCCCTGTAAGCCAGGCACAGATCACCCCTCAGCAACCTAGAGTAGACAGAACACAGTGACAGAGCTTTCAGCATTTCCATGTAAGAATTGTTTTGTGTATCCTGTTATTTCTTGATGAGAAAATCTGTGGTCCCTCCATTTGTTGCAGGTGTCTGTTGAGGTACATGCAAAAGGAAGCATTATACTCAATTACTGGTCTAATGAGGTCTATGTATAATGGAATTATAACATCCCTAGATCTTGATGTGATGCCTTTACTTATAAGATGGGCCACATAGAAGGATTTCCTTACTACTATGGATAACTGGTGGTCAAAGTTCAGATTGCTACCAACCTGAGAAACCAGATCATGTACCACTGGGTCTGCACTTAAGGTTAAATTCCCCAACAATAATGCAATTATTTATTTGTGTAATGCTGGGCTGTTCATAAAATATCTTGAAGCAATAGGGGCAATGGAGGGGGAGAGGATATACTCTGCAGGCCTGCAGGATAACTGTTTGATACTTCAAGGTTTATCACTGAGAGTCCTGGAATAGTGAAATTGTAAGAGTGAAATCTGGATTTACATATACCCATCTGTGTCTCAGAGTTTTCCCTTTTTTCTGAAGAATGATAATCTTGGAGTTGGTGTGTATGTGTGTGTGTGTGTATGTGTGTGTGTGTGTGTGTGTGTGTGTGTGTGTATATATATATATATATATATATATATATATATATATATATATATATATATATATATATATATATATATATATATATATATATATATATATATGGCCGAGACAATATGATTGACTTTTGAAATGTTGACCATGTGGAATGGGCATCTCTGTACAGTGCGTAATGAAAAGATTTCCATCTTCCACACTGTAGTGCAATCTCGGAGTTGATATATTTAAGTTCTGGGGGTGTGGGGGGAGTAGCCCCCCACACGGGGTGCAGAGGGGCTTGCCCCCCTGCTAGCAATGTGAAGGTAAGTGATTGTTGTGTTTTTTTTTGTTTGTTTTTACATGATCAACATTTCAAAAGTCGATCATATGGTCTTCGACTTTCTGAAATGTCGACCATGTAACGTGTGTATGTATGTATATATATATATATATATATATATATATATATATATATATATATATATATATAAATTTGGGGGTAAGTGTAGGGAGTTTGCATCCCCCAACAGGGGAGATGCAGTGGTACTTACCCCTGCAACAAATCCATCCATCCATCCTCTACTCCTTTTTCCCATTTTGCACATGGGGTCAGGGTGTCACTTCTGCAGTGACAATCATCTTGAGCCAAGATTTACATTGCCTGGTGGCTAGCATATTATACTAGAAATAGCTGGCAAGCTGTACCAATAGCAGAATTTAGTGTGTGCCAGATATTTTTAGGCAGAGGATCCTTTACTTCATCAGCCTGAATGCATGCTGTAACACATTTATGATTGGAGCATGATGCTGTTACACATGCTTTAACACATTTATGACTGGAGTGTGATGCTGTTATGCATGCTCTAACACATTTCTGATTGGAGCGTGATGCTGTTATGCATGCTATAACATTTCTGAATACAGCATGATGCTGTAACGCATGCTCTAACACATTTATAATTGGAGTATGATGCTGTTACACATGCTTTAACACATTTATGATTGGAGCATGATGCTGTTACACATGCTTTAACACATTTATGACTGGAGCATGATGCTGTTACACATGCTTTAACACATTTATGATTGGAGCATGATGCTGTTACACATGCTTTAACACATTTATGACTGGAGCATGATGCTGTTACACATGCTCTAACACATTTCTGATTGGAGCGTGATGCTGTTATGCTGCTGCTGTTTGGATGTGCCTTACTGCCTATATAGTCACACCAACCAAAGGGCTTTAAGGGTTTAAAGGATATCCTATATCACTTGGTTTAATTTTTTCAAATCTTTTGGGTTTCTAATACCATGATGATAATGGACCCCATTCCTAAGGCAAAGTGTAATTAAAGTTATTGAAATTACTATTATTTCATTCTTTGACGTCAGCCAAAACTCCTCTTTGCAGCACCTTCAGTGTGCCCAAAATTGACTCCTTTTGCAATTCATTTGGAGTTACACGTATTGGTAGCATATCTAAATACAACTTTCGATTCTTTTTTTATTAGACCCATTGCTGCTACTACTATTGGAATTGTCTGGGTATCTTTCTTCCACAATGATCTCACTTCTGGCTGCAAATCCTGATATTTTATGACTTTGTGTCTCTCTGTATGTGAGACACGGTAATCACTAGGTGTAGCAATTTCAGTGATCGATGCTGATTTTATCTTTTTTTCATGGACTACTATATCTGGTTTTCTTGAATCTATTTTTTTGAACAGTTGGTAATGGGTGATCCCATGTGATGTACACTTCATTTTCTATTATGCTTTGGAGTTCATGTTTCCAATGCTTCTCAGCTACTTCTGTACTGTAGTGTTTACATAATCCCCAATGCAACAGTCTTGCCACATCATTGTGGTTTTCAGTGTACAGGCCCACTGTCATGAGTATTTAACACCCTCAACAAGCTGTGTGTGACTGTCTCCAATTCTTTTTTACAGAACCTGCGTTTGTCTGGTTTTCCCACAAGTTCAATGGACTTTGTAAACCAGCATGTACATAGTCCACTGTCATGAGCTGCCATTATTAACCTTTCTTCCTTGGTTTTAACTCCCCTGCCCTTAACCATTCCTTTGTCAAATCCTAATCAAGATGCATTTTTTCTAGGAAATCTGTATATTTGCCAATGTATTTCCAACTTTTCCAAATTTCTTTCCTCCTCATCTGATCCCTCTCTTTATATTTTTCTTTTGTGTTTTTTTTTTTTTTTTTTTTGGCACATTCAGTTCTGTCTGATTTTTGTCTACTTCTGGCTTGATTTCCATTCTAACACAGGAATAATTCTGCTAAACTAATCAGAGAGTTCATCTTAGATTTCCTCTCCTCATGTTTTAAAAGTTTCACTATGTTTAGATCTGGTGGGGTCGGCAGATATGTATACAATCCCACAACTGCAGATCTACACATATAATCAATTTCAAGGAGGCCCATACCTCCTTCAGAGTGTAGAATATATAATCCTGATATACAATGATTTTTACATATCATTTAATAAGACTGAAGCATTTTTCTTGTTTTTCTGTCCAGCTGATCCAATACCTTTCGATGAGGAACAGCAAATTGGTTTATGGCTTGGACTTTATTCCTAGATGTCAAGGCTGTTTTCAATATTAGTTTTAGTCTTCTGAAGTATTCCTTACTGAGTGAGTTTTATCACATTTATTCATGTTTTATTGCCAATCCTTCATCAATTCCCAAATATTTATACACTCCTTCCTGCTAAAGTTCTTTTATATCTCATTCCTGTCCCATCTTGATATTTTCTTGGTACTGAACCTTCCTGCTTTAAACATTTCTCATGCACATTTATCAAGGTCAAATGTCATTGTTATATCATCTTAGAAGGTATTAACCATTTGATCTCGTGTTTTCAATTCCTCATCTGATGAACTATACAGTTTTAAGTCATCCACAAAAAGTAGATGAGAAGTCTTTAAGCAAGGTTGTTTTCTGGGAGCCAAATTGTAACAAAGACCTAATCTGTTAGCTAAACAGCTTAATGGGTTAAAGGCAAGACAAAACAACAGCAGTGACAACCACCCAGGAATATCCCCTCTGAATTTTTATTCCTGGGATAATGATTTGCCATTTGTCATGGCTTAATTGTAAAGTGGATTGCCATTGCCCCATGCTTACTGTAGCGTAATTGATCAATGCAGGATGTATCCTATAAATCTGGAAGAAGTCCTTTATCCATGAATGTGGGTCTTATGATGCTGTGAAATACTTTTTTTTATAATGTATCCAGGCCATACTTAGATTTCCCCCCTTTTTTAACAATTTTCTGTTATGGCTTTATTTAACAACAAATGATTCTTTGTTCCATTTGACTTTCTTATGTTACCCTTTTATTCTATTGCTGTGATTGAGTTACCTTCTAAATGACTAATAAATTCTGTGTCTGCATCCATATCAGTATAAAGTTTGTACATAATCAGAAAGCAAATTATTGATCTGTACATTTTAGGATGGCTTACAGGTTCACTCTTAAAGAGGAGTATCTTTTTTCTTGTTGTTAATCAAGCTGATGTCTGTTTGGCATGTTCATATAAGTAATACTTGCTCAGGGCTAAATCTTTATGTAAATATGTTAGTACTTTTAGCCAGAAGTTAGGTACTGCATCTTGGCCTCGGGTTTTCCAATTAGATGCTTTCATTAATTTTGTTTCAATCTTTCTGGCCCATACTTCATCCTGTTTCAAATCCTGTACAAATGAACTCCTTATTTTTCATTTATTTCTTCTATCCATTAAGCATCTTTGTTATGTTCCACAGTGTCTTCATAATCTTCTGAGTGTGTGTGTGTGTGTGTGTGTGTGTGTGTGTGTGTGTGTGTGTGTGTGTGTGTGTGTGTGTGTGTGTGTGTGAGTGAGCGCTCGCTTGTGGTATGTGTGTGTGTTTTCTATTCCTCTAGCTTTGTTTCCCAGTTCTCTATAAAACATTTTTTGTCATCAATGAATTGCTTATTTTGTACTTTTCCTTTATGTTTATGTGAATATCTCCTAAGTTTTTCTGCCTCTGCTGATATATTTAGTTTATTATTTCCAATAGTGTATGATAGATCCTGACCTATTCTGTTCTAGTACTGTGTGTTGCTTTTACAATGTATATTTTCTAAGTATTTTTGTTGATCTCTTCTATCTTCTATATTCTTTTAACAGTGACACTTCTTGTCTTAATTGCTTTATAGTTTCCTCTGTTCAATGCTTCCATGATGGCATTTTATGTCTTCCCTTCTTTCCCCTACTGCTCTACATTTTTGTAGTAAGACTTTATCTGCTATTCATTTAGGTTCACAGTAATACATCTTATTTACTTCTGTTACATCACATGAATTCTGAAGATCAGTCTTAATTACTGTGTTATCTATTTCATCAGATTTCTAACATGTTGGGTCTTATTTCATTTCTATAATATGTTTCTTTCCTTCATCTTAATATGTCTATCCATCTCTATTAAATCAAGCAACTCCTCCCACAGATCACTTTCTTCTAAACTGAGAGCACATTCTTTGATCTTTGTTTCCTGTGGCCATTCTATAGAATGTTCCAGAACATATTTGTGTGACTTATCCTCTTCAGATGCATCCTGCATCATCTCCTGCTCCATCATTTAGAACTCATTGTTCCATCATTCCACAACATCGCCTGTATAAGAGTTGCCACCATTTCCTGCACCTTCCCCTGCTGTGCAATTCCAACTGAACTCTTCTTCAGAACTTATAACAAGTAATGTTATACTGCTGTTTTGCTGTGCCTTATTGCCCATATTGCCACATCAATCAGAGGGCATTAAGTGTTTAAGTGGTATCCTACATCACCTGTAGCTCATTGGGAAGGGAGGATGAGACTCAGGGTTACAGCTTATGTATATATTATCTGTGTGGCTGACTGGCTGTAGACATGTAGGTGTGCCGTGTGCCTACAGTTACCTACTAGGTTTATGATGTCTCCATGCAGAAAGCAGCACTACAAATGACTTATGTGCCAGATGTGGAAAGGATGGGCCCTGCCAGGGTGATATGCAGTCACATGGGTTATTAACTGTTGTGCATTGCATGCTCACTCACTCGATCTCTTACTAGTCAGATCTGGTTCCTACTGTGACCCTATGGTCAGCCACCACTACTCACAGAGTTTAAAACCTGGCAGTTAATGAAATGGTAGCCATTCCAACTGATGTAATACTGTCTTTGGATACTGGGTATGGATGTTATTGTCATATGGGTAAAATCTATGTCTCCCAGCAGTTTTGGGAGGTGGACAGTATCACAGAACACTTGCATGGTGGTGGTAGTTGTCTCCTTAATTTGTTGGGGAAGCAGATGTGTTCCTCCACATGTGGTAAAATGTTATGGGGAACATCTTGAATATTCTATAGGTAATATCTGTGATATAACTGATATACCCCCAGTTTGTCCCTTAAAGTACCTTATAGCTAGTATGGTAAGAGCTACATATACCTTGGTATCCACAGGTGCAGGAAGTCTAAGCATTCTTCCAGTTGCAGTCTGTGGGCCATATGTGTCCACCAATGTCTGCATGATGCCCTTATCCTTAAGAAGGTGGTTCCTTGCCTCGGTTTGTAAGCGTGAGAAATAATCCTCTGCCAGTACCACATTCAATGGTGCAGACCACATTGTGCACCTGGGAGAACAACATTTAAAATTATTAAAGGCAGCTGCATGAACGTTGCTGCTGATATTGCTAATATGTCTGCTTCTGCAATGCTGCAACTTTCAGTGTGTTATCTGATTTCATCCTCAAATGCACCTGTCTTCTACATTTTGGGGCTGACAACTATGAATCATGACCTGCTTTCGCCATCCTCATTTGCATGTGATTATGTACTTATTAGATGGTACTTCGTCATTTGCATGTCAGTATAAAGTAATTTGCATAACCCTTTTTCTGTATCTTTCAGATTGCCCCATAGCACTACATCATTCTGTTAATGGTTACCTAGCTGCATATTCTGTGTTTTTGTACAATAATGTACTGCAAACTTGACTATTTATCTAGGAGCGCCATTTGTGTGGTTATATTGCTATTTTTCTAATTTGCTACATCTAAAACTAGCTAAATGGCAGCTACCATGCTATGTGATTTCATTTAACTGTCAAGGCTCTCTCCTCTGTGATCTAAATTTATGAGGACACAGACTGCACTGCTGAGAACATTTACAATTGTAATAACTTTCCGTTGGCATACAAAGGTAATGCATTGATTTTCTTCCTTTTTTGAGTCTCTCTCACAACATCACTTTGTCTTTTGCAATGTCATCCTTTGTTCTCTATTAGTTGCTATATCTTACACAATACTTTGAGTAACATTTGAATGTTACTCTTGAAACAGTAGTTAATTTGGTGCTTTTTATGGACTGAGAAATGTAGTTACAACTTTTAAACCACATTTTTAGTTATTGCATAAGCTCAGTCATCTATGTCTGATAATACACACTCACACACACCCATGAGTGACTGCATTTAGTTTGTACAATTATTACTTTTTATTGACTCTAACTAAAATTAATAATGTACCCATCTACTTTGCTTTAAGGTTACAAAAGTATGAGATGCAGCTAGCCTCCTAGCCTACTTGAAGTCATTGGAGATGAGACAAAAACAGTTTCAGGGGAAAAAGTCTATGCAAGTACTGTTTTAATTGTTTGTTCTGCAGGTAGCATCACTGAGGTTGGAATAAATGGAAGGAAAGCAATTTGTGATGAGTAGTGTGTGAAAGTTGGCAGTTAGCACAGAGGACTAAGGCTATGAGCTGTTAATAAGCTGCTTCCTATAATCCAGGGCTTAATTTTCTAAATCTCCATTTGTCCACCATGTGAGTCTTAGCAAGTCACTTAACCAGTTAGTGCACCTTGTTTGACCATGAAAAGGGACGTGTCTAGTGGGCATAACAGGTTAGGAAACACACACAAAAGAAAAGATGAAATTGCAGATTGGCTGGTTGCCATTAGCGTTGCCACTTATTGAGACACTCTTTTAAGTTTTCCAGCTGCTCTAAAAACTTTTCAGGGGTATTTTATGAATTGTCCGTGTTGACAGAATTTGGCATGGGCAGGTAAATTCTAGAACCATTTTTCTATGCAGAGTCAGACTGTCTTGTGGACTGCTGTGTTCAATTGCATGCAAATGATCTAACAGAAAAAGAAAGAACATTATTTATTTTGTATTGACATTTGCTCATTGGGTAGGTGAACTGGTCTGCTCTACTGTCCCTTTTCAGTCAAAACCTGTGTACTGATGATCAGTTTATGCAGTCAGAATCCTTTCCATTACATTAACAGCTGATGTTATATTAGCACAGTGAAGAGATGACACAAAGATAAAATACTTAGTTGATGTTCTGGAATGCCTTTGTGCCTTCTGGGTAATATTATCTCACCTACATGATTTTATTCATATACACACACACACATTATATATATATATATATATATATATATATATATATATATATATATATATATATATACATATATTTATATATATATATATATATATATATATATATATATATATACATACACAGCGGTGGTGGTGCTGCGGTAGCGTCGTCGCCTCACAGCAAGATGTTGTCCCGTTCGATTCCCAGCTAGAGCGTCTTCTGTGTGGAGGCATACGTGAATGGGGCGTGCCTTCATTGAAGGTTGTGCGTCAGGGCTGGTAACCCGGTACGCAAAAATCCACTACCAATCATTAGCGGACCAGAGTTCCACTGTGGCGACCCCTAACCGGGAAAAGCCGAAAGACGCAATATATATATATATATATATATATATATATATATATATATATATATAGGTTTACCTACACTCTGATGAGGGTAGGTTTGTCAAATGGATTTTCTGCTATTATTATATGCACAGATGAACATATTTGGCAAAATACAGACCCACTTCCACAGGGAGTTCCGAACTAGACTTTGGCATGATTATTATGTCTTATGTGGCCCAGAAGAGTTGCATAAGAGTCACTACCGCAAAGTACAAGGCATTTTCCTAACACTAGTCTTGCTTCTGCAGTAGATACTATTGTCATCAGAGTAGCAGACTACATTTCCTGTTATTCCTTGCACTAGTGGATATTGCAGTATCATTAATACTGCAGTTTTGCAACACTTGTATGATACTTGTGTTAGCTGCTTATAATCCCATAGTAGTTAGTTGCTGTTGCTGAGCATTTAACAGGGTTTTCAATCCAAAACTGAGGTTGTATTAGCCATAGGATCATAGAATTATAAGATTACAGGAGAATTCTAGGCTAATAACCCTAAAGGGATTTTTAAGCCTAGCTATCCTTCCCAGAAATATAAGGGCATTGGTCTCTTAGGTTTTGTGGAGGTATGTAAACTTAAGCATGAGTGATCAAGCAATTACAAACTTCTTCTCTCTAATAGAGATATAGGTAATGGATCCAGGGCAAATTAACAATTCACCATCCACTGACTGAAGTTTTGCTTGAGTACAGGGAAGAATTTTGCTTCATATGAATGGTAAGTCTGTACCAGAGAACCAGAGAAAGGAAAGCCTCTGAGCTGCATGCCTGTTCCTTCAACATATCCTATTAATCTTGTAGATGAGATTTATGTCCTTGGATTGGGTGTTGCTGATGTGCTCTTTTTTTTTTTTTTTTTTTTTTTTTTTAGATCTGAAACAGGTCCATTAAGGCTATATCAAAGGATGCATTGCAGGCCAGGCATAGGTTGCCTCTCAGCAGTTTGTAGGAGACAGAATACAAGGACAAATCATGTATTGATTTTGTGGAGAACCTCTGTGGATGCTCCAGTTGTTGCATATGCTGGGTCAGGTATATGCTGGGAGGAGGGTTCACTGTAATCGGTAATAGGTCCTGTGAGGGCAGAGAACAAAGGAAAAATTACATCTATGGACCCAGATTCCATACTCTTGCTTATAAGTTGTGCAACAAAGCATGATTTTCCTTACTACCATAGACACATGATGAGAAAAAGCCAAGTCACTGTCTACATGTATTCCCCTCATGCCTGACTACTGGGTCTATTCTTAAGGGGTGTATTGTCAAAGTAGTCATTTGCAGGGGTGGCTTTCTTACTGAAAGATACTTTTATGCACTTGTCATTGAGTTTAAGACCGTGACTCTGGCAATAGTTATTAGTCTTTGTCAAACCTGCTTGGAGAGTATTTATGTCTTTGGGGGGGGGGGGGTTAATGACTGCATCTAATTTGCAATCCTCTGTGAGCTTGGTCACCCAGAGGCCTTTGACATTCACCTTGATTTCAGGGACGTAGATATGAACTGGAAGCAGCATCAGCACTGAGATTTGAGCCTTTACACTACTGACTGGCCTATCCTAACTTCTTGGGTCCTGTTTGTGAGCTAGTAGGTGATGTGGGGGTTAAATACCTAATTCAGTGATCTTGTTTAAAATGCCTGAGTAGAGTATTGTGTTGAATGCTTTGGCCAGGTAGAGGTAGACAGTGTACACTATCTTTGCCCACATCCATTGCTTTGATGACGTTCTCAAAGAAGTCCACCAAGCTGAGTAGGTATGATCTGCCCTTGACAAAACCAAACTGATTGGATCTAGTGTCTGTAGGTTTCCTATGTCATCATTTAACATAATTATCCATAATTATTCTTTCTATGGCTTTACATATTAGACTAGCAGGCTTATAGTTTGATAGTTGCTTGGGTCTGTGCATGACCCACCCTTAGACAATGGGATAACCTTTGAAGTCTTTCAGTCATTCGGCAGAAAAACCTGTTTGAAGGTTGCGGTTAAAAAGTGATTCTAATGGGCCTGATATTTCATGTTTCATGCCATTAAGGAGCCCATCAATGCAGTGTTCTTGGCCATGAAGAGTGCCTTGGGGACCTGTTCCCTAGTGACAGTATTTATTTATTTTTATTTATTTATTTATTTGCATTTGTTGACCGGGATAGTCCACTGGGCCATGTCGGCCCATTTTCAGTGGAGGCCCGGGGAGAAACGCTCCACAAGAAAATTACATTACGTTTACATATATGTAAAGTTACATTACATTACTATTAATAGACAATATTCAGTCCAATGTATTAGGTAACATCATATTATTCATATTTAAAGAAGACTGACAGAGAAAAGCTCATTAGGCATTCATGTAAAAAAAAAAAACAAAAATGAGGATAGGAAACAAAATTGAAGGAGGTAATTTAGGTAGGAGCATGAGAGGGATATTCCCATTTGGAGGATATATGTAAGAAGAGCTGGGTTTTGAAGTTATTATGGTTAGGTATGTTGCATAGTTGAAAGGGGAGAGAGTTCCAAAGTGTGGCTATTGTGCAGGCTAGTAGTAGTTGGCCTTGGGGGTGACAGGGTTTGTGTACTTGAAGCAGGTTTTGGTTCTCGGATCTTAAAGGGAGGTATGGTTGGGAGGATTTACTGAGGGGTGCTGGGGGAATGGGGGGGGGATAAAATTGCAGCTAAAGTTGTTGGACTGTAAATTTTCTATATCCTCCCGCTCAGTACAGGTGGCTCCAATTACAAATAATTCAGTGTATTGTTGTGTGTTGCCTTTGAGACTGTGAACATAGCTGAAGAAAGTCTTATTATTGTCCTTGGCCTAGAAGGCTATTTTTGCCTCAAATTTGGCTTTGATAGAGATGATAAGCCCCCTGACTTGCTTGTTTAGATTGCTGAGGGAGTTTTACCTTGCCTTGTCATTCCATGTCCTAATTTTTGTCATAGGATTATAGGAGATTACTAGGCTATTGACCCGGAGGTCATTTCAAGCCTAGCTGTTTCATCCCAGTGTGTAAAACCATAAATACTCTAGTCAATACCTAGCACTGTATTTAGTAATGACTGCCCATGTCCAGGAAGGTTGTGTGAGCTATCCCCGGTAAAAATTTACAGTGCCCCATCCACTCATCCAGGTTCCTTTTTGACAGTATCACAGAGGTCCCCTGCTTCACCTGAATTGCAGCCTATTCCAAAGATGCGGCAGTCTCTGAGACACAAATCTGTCCCTCCAGCATGTCCTGTTCAAGTTGCAGGCCATATTTAGGTCCCTGGAATGGGTAGCTCTAGTCCTGTTTGATTTATGGATGTGCAACAAATTCATTAGGTTTGGGTGGAAGATTGCTCTGTAAGCAAAGCATACGTCTCCCCTAAGAAGTCTATATGATACTGAGTATAGTGATGGGGACTTCAGTCAGTCTGTGTAAGGCACATGCTGGAGTCTCTTGATCTTCTTTGTTAGAAACCTCTGAGGTTTCTCCATTTGTTACAAGTGCTTTATACGGTACATGCCAAAAGGGGTGTTATACTCAATTATGGGCCTGATTAGTGACGCGTATAGAGGGGTTATAACCTCCTTTGCTCTAGAGCTGATGCCTTTGCTACTCAAGTGTGCTACATAGAAAGCCTTCTTTACTATAGTAGACAGATGGTGGTCAAAGTTAAGGTTGCAGTGTACTTGTAATCCCAGATTCCTTACCACTTCATAGGCTATTTTTGTTAATTTAATAGTGTGAATGGACATTGTTTTATCAAATGGAATGATGATGCATTTCTTTACACCTGGTTTAAGGCCATGACAAGGACACCAGTCATTGGTCTGCATAAGACCCTACTGACATCATTTGGGTATTCAATAATTACACCCAGTTTGCAGTCATCTGCAAACTTGGTCAGCCACAACCCCTTAGTTTTGGCCTGAACTTCTGAGAAGTATATACTAAACAGTAGGGAGCCCAGCACTGACCCCGTGGCACTCCCTGCTGACAGGTCTGCTAGTTGATGTGGAGTCACCCACTTTGATAATGTGTGACTGGTTTATGAGCCAATTGGCAACCCATCTTACAACAAAGAGGTTTACATTCAGATTGCTAAGTTTATCGGTAATGCCTGAGTGTGGGATTGTGTCAAAGGCCTTGGCCAAGTCGAGGTATACTTTGTGCCACAGATTTGCCTTCATCCATGGCCCTGGTCACATTTTCTAAGAAATTCACCAGGTTTAACAGGCAAGATCCACACTTGACGAAGCCATTTTGTGTCAGATCCTGGGTTCAGAGGTTGCCTATGTCTTTATTTATGAGGTCCATGATGATGCTTTCCACGGCCTTACAGATGATGCTGGTCAGACTTATGGGTCTGTAATTCCCTGGGTCACTGTTTGGATTCCACCAGGGTGGCTTGTTTCTTCAATTAGTTCTGCACTTCTCATGGGTATGTACAGCTTTTTGTATGTAGCTGTTAATATGGTTATACAAAATTTCATGAACAATTCTTCAGAGACAGCGGTGTTCTCAAGGTTTGGGAGGGGACATGGAATCTTGCTAATGTGCCAGTTAATAGTAAAATGTTTGCCTTAGAATAATTCCTAGAAGTTCCATGGTTAGAAGGGGCTCTTGGTTTTATTTTTATTTCAAAGGAGACAGCTTTATGGTCTGATCTGCCCAGTGAGGACAATACATTAGAGATGATGCAACATTGTCCCATGTTTGTAAAAGACCAAGTCAAGGATGTTTGTGCCCCTAGTGGGCTTACCAACTAGCTGTTCCAGGCTGTTTATTTTTGTAAACTCCAATAATCAAAAGGTATGTATTTTAGGTTGTATATGAATTCCTGCCTCTAGTGGGTAGTTAAAAGTCACCGACGAATATGGTGTTTAGTTGAAAAGTGAGTGTCTGCAGTACATTTAAGTATGCATTATATATTTTCTGGGTCATGGAGGGGAATCTATAGCTTGCAAGGATATAATATAGGACTTTGCGTATGGTAACTTGGACATGGAGAAGCTAAAGCCCATCATACTGACTTGACCAGCCTTGAGGTATGTCTGTTTTGACAAAAATTGAGACACCTCCACCTTTTGTCCCTTCTTGTGCAGTAGGTAGTATAAACGTGTGTAAACCATTGTAGCCCTACTCTGCTGGGATACTCTCCTCAGCTTTAAACCAAGCCGCAGTAATTGTACAAATGTCTACCTTCTGTATGGTCAGGAGAGCCTAGAGGTGGTAGAATTTCATATTTAGATTCCTGCCAATAAGCAGTAACACCTTTAGGTATTCTTCTGATAGTTTTGCTATCAGAGGGTTTATCATGTTGACAATGTCTAAAAAGGCACAAAGGAGGGAAGACAAGGTTTTAGCCAACATATAAAAGCCTAAAGGGGAGAGGGGCAAAGTCATGTGGTCTGTCTGCCATATCCTTCCAAGCTGACAAATATTGTACTCCCTTCAAATGATGCCAAAAACTAAGCCAATTGTTAAATAAAAATATCTTCCCTTTATATTGTGGTGTAATCCTTGGCTAAGGTAAAATGCTGCTCATACTGCTGTGGGACACAGAGTCTGAGAACTCAATCATGGTTCTCTTCATATAGTCCAGGAAGGTACGTCTCAAGTTGTTATACCCACATGCACTATATCTAAAAAAAACACGAGGATACAAGGCAAAGAAGTCCAAGCAACTCAAAATATGATAAAACTCAGATTTAATACAACAAACAGGATGTAAGTGCTTTCACAATGATAACATTGCTTCATTAGACACTCACAGATAGCAAATATTATCTACCCTTAGAAGTCAATTAAGCAATAAATGCAATAATTACACCCCTCACTCCTTAAAGGTACAATGCAATAAAATATACACTCCATAAACAGTATTAAAAACACATGTAAATAAAAATGTACATATATAGAAAATGCACCTAAACATAAAAATATATAACAGCCAAACAACTGCTGAAATATGTACATTACTATGACTGAGTCACACTGGTACTTGTGGTTCAATGACCTGAGTGTGTGCATGATCTTTTGGATCCTGGCCCCGGACAGGCAACTGACTGTGACTCTGTCCTTACTCAGCCTGGTTAGTTTGACATCAGTGTGTCTCACAATGGAGTCTTCTATAACCAACACATTGGGCTGTGTAGTTGTTTGCCTTATGGGCTTAGAAGTTAAGATGCCATGAGAAGTGTCTGTATGTGCTGCAGTGGATGTTATTTTGGAAGAGTGCTTTAGAGGTTGCTGAGGATATTTATTGTGAGTGAAAGTTCTGATAGGACATGCACACGCACACACACAGATGCGCGTGCGAGCACACACACACACACACACACACACACACGCACATAAGCACAGACAGTCACAATTCAGTACAGACAAAACCCAAATGTATGCGCACGCTCCAACTTAGCCCCCCCCCTCATTCCACCTTGCACTGACTCATCAAACTACCTCTACTATTACTTCATCCCACCCAAAACAATCCCTCCCCTACCAAAAACGAATTTTCTCTCTAACATCTATTGTACTATACTCTCCAATCTCTATACTATTACGCTCTCCATGCATAATATTTTCCTAACCTATTAATGGCTAGTAGCTACATATATTGAAATGTTAAACCTACAATTGAGTTTATAACAAAAATATTCACTTTATGTAAATGTTCAGATTTCTGTATTGAATTATGTCTTTTCATTTTGCAACATTGGGAGAAGCCAATTGCAAATACCATGGAGCTTATCTGTAAATGTTTAATTAGCTGTATGAGCTATGTCCTTTTGTAACATGTGAAATGTAACTTGCAATTATTGTGGAGCTTTTCTCCCCAGGCCTCCACTCAAAATGGACTCTTCTTGGCCCAGTGGGCTTCCTCGGTCATCAAACTTAAATAAATAAATAAAATACCATCTGCCTTTCTGAATTCACACTCTGCAATATTCATATGTTTCTGTATTTAGTCTTAATTGTATTACATAATTAGACACTAAATCTGTGGTTCACAATGATATTGTCTATTGAATCATGACTATCATCATGTGCATACATATTTTTAAAGATGGGAATATTGGGAATGGATAATCTCACCCTATGCACACAAACTACATATTCCCTAAGCAGTATTTACTCTGTCAAAACGTTAGCAGTGGAAACAATTGGCTGTGATACCTCACAGTTCATAGATCCGCAGTGAGCTACATTTAAATTCTATGGGCTGAGAGTATTTCAACAATTGAATTTTAATTCACTCAACTTCAGATATTTAAGCTGCCCATACATTTTTTACTACAATTAAGAATACTAGTACAGAAGAGATTAAGGTGGGTTCAGAAAGATGGATCATTTATCCCTTATGTTACAATGTGCACTCCACAGCTGGCACATACAATTATTCACAGAGTATTGTGCCCAGAAGTGCCACCCACAGTGTACCAATGAGATGCCAGCCAAAAACACTGCACAACTGAAAAACCAAGTATCAGCATTTTTTCTACACAATAGGCTGCATATGCTTGCTGTTTGTGGGTCTTCGCCAAGTGAAATGCATTCTGAAAAGATAAGCAAATTGTACATTTTTAAGTAATGCGACCTAAAACACATCAAGGTTTCAGAAGGTTTTTTTTCTGAATAAAACTTGCTTGAAACATGTTTCTCTGAATTGTTAGCATAGTATAAAATGTTCAAACCTCCTTATGTTTTGTGGCGGTAAGACACTGTCTTTGTCTTTATAACATTAGCATTGATTACTATTGCATGAGTTTTACAGATTAGAGCTACCTAAAGCATGAGGTCTGGTGAGTAGAGAATACCATACTCAGGGCCCCAAGTACAAGTAGAGAATACCATACTCAGGGCCCCAAGTACAAGTAGAGAATACCATACTCAGGGCCCCAAGTACAAGTAGAGAATACCATACTCAGGGCCCCAAGTACAAGTAGAGAATACCATACTCAGGGCCCCAAGTACAAGTAGAGAATACCATACTCAGGGCCCCAAGTACAAGCAGAGAATACCATACTCAGGGCCCCAAGTACAAGTAGAGAATACCATACTCAGGGCCCCAAGTACAAGTAGAGAATACCATACTCAGGGCCCCAACTACAAGTAGAGAATACCATACTCAGGGCCCCAAGTACAAGTAGTGGTCTGAGTTATGGAGGAGGTGCTGAGGGACTAGGGGAGTGAGGGGCTGATGCCAGCCTTCCCATTATGGGAAAATAGATGTGGGCCTACTACACTGTCCTGCTGGTACATATCACAGGTGAAAGTGCATGGTAAGCCATGCTATGAACCATGGCTATGTGCTTGGCACTGCCATACCATTCACAGTAGCCTTCATAGGTCATACTATAAGAATGTAACTATATCTGAGGAAAGACACTACACTCCTTCATAGGGATGAGAGGGGGTGTGGAGTGGATAGGCTGTTGGGGCAGATCTTTGAGTTAAAGTGAAGCTGTCTTTGTAGTCACATTTGCATTTGGCTTAGTTCCTTCCTACAGATGTGGTAGGAGAGGTTGTATCTTATTTGTCTGAGGATTTGTTTCCAGACTTTGGGGCCCAAGCTAGAGAATGCATGTTGTGTGCATTTTAGTTTTGTGTAGGGTATAAGAATATTTTCCTTTTTAATCTCTCCATCCAGGTCATTTAGGATGGGCCCACTTTGGTGTACTTTGTGGAAGGACTCGCCTACCACATACAGTCTATAAGGAAAAATTAAATTACCACTTTTTAGACCATCACAGTATAATTAAAACAGCCAGTAAGTTTTTGCACTTACCAATGTGGAGCTGTACCTACAAACCACATCTGAACTGTAATTATACTACCTCTAAGTTCAGAATAACGTGGCATTTTCTCTGATTTGATGTGACTTTGGAGGTAGTATATTTAGAGTTCAGGTGTGTGTGGGCAGGACTCCAATAACACAGGTTGTTAGACAGTGTCAAACATCACCCCTGCTGCCTGCTGCCTCAGTAAATAGAATGGTGATATAATGTGATCTGTAAGTTAGACTTCAGTGTAGCATCAGTTACATCCAAGCTGATCAGGTTACAGGACTGACATTTGAAATATTCTGCCGATCAGTGCCTGGACTCTAAGGACATGTCCTTTCAAAAAATATTGTTTGTAATTCCCTTCCTATCAGACCTTTCTTTGCACATAATTTTCCCTGTCTCCACTAATGGAAGTATTGCATTCAGCCTTACATGTGACCACACAGATAACCATACAGATGGCACTACCCAAATGCCTTTTGTCCAGTTCACTCATGACCATTTCAGAGAGTTGAATCAGGCTGGATTGGAGAAACTTTTCTGTCTTGACAACATGTTTGAGAAATAACAGTATGCTATTCATTAGAAAGAGAACCAACAAATGCTGCAAAATCCAGTCCCTCACTCTAACCATGACTGATATGAGGGTACTTTTCCGTTAAACCCCTACCACACTTTTTCGGTCCCAGATCGGCATGTCTCACATTAGGACCATGCTGTCTGTTTTCACAGACCTTGCAGTCTGTCCCTACCTTCTCATGCGGTGTTGTTGGGTATCACTATTTTCGGAAGGGGGTGTCAGGGATAACACTGACCTACATCGAGAGCAAGGAATCACCAGTGGGTACTTTTCCATTAAACCCCTATTCCCTGTGGTAGAGAAGGAGATATGTTTAAATGAAAGGAAGAAAAGAGGTGGCAGCATGTGGGGGTTGAGTGAGGATTGTTCACCTGCTGTTTTGTGCAGCTCCCCTCAGTTACACTTTCAGGACAGTTGATACTGCAGGAGGGTGCAGACGACTGATTTCCTGGGATTCCAAGGTTGGTTGCTGTGAAACTTTTGTTTGGACTAAAGTTGTTGAAAGTGTAAAGTTCATAAGCACCTGCCTACACAGTGTGTGGGGGCAGAGGGCTCAGAGGGAGACATCATGGCTGCATCCATAGTCCACTCTTAGTTGGGTTCTAGTAACAGATTCCAGGCATGAGGTCATCAGGGCTCCTCAAGGCATGGAGAAGGCTTTCTTGTGTGGTACAGTGTGGATTGTGTAGTGCAAGATACTTTTTTCAGGACTGGATCTGGAGCCTAAACTGAGTAAGTTTTTTCCTTTGCTTTTGTTGAGAGGGTCATTGAATGCCGGCAGGGTTTGTTTTGGCCATGTATACAGTTATAGGGAAGATAAGCATCTGGAAGGTGACTCGTAGTGTGTGTGTTTTTGGGAGGGGGTGGTAGTATTGCCTTAACTGGTGCAAAGCTCTTGCCGTGATTGTCCTCCCCTATAAACTAACTCTGGGCCCCTTTCTCGCTTCATGTGTGTGACTTGTTCATCTAAACTTGTAGATAGGAAATTCTAAAGTCATGCAATCTTGTGAAAAAATCGATCAAACCAGGTAAACATTTTGCATGTCTGTTTATGGGAGGAGGCAGGGTGTTAGCTCTCAACTGTGTATTTTTTGATCCAGTGTGGTATCAGAGCTTTTATGATCCAAGAGCAGTTTCTGTATAGTTGGTCTTACTTCACGTGTGTAGCCTTACACAACAGTTTTGTATTTCATGGAAGGAAGATTACTATTTTCTTTGCCCCGCGGGTAGGGAGTTTTAAACTGTTGAGGCTTTCTCCTCAGAAATCGGGGGCTGTACCACACTGCCGATGCATGGCTGAGTGAATTCAGTTCACAGGTCTGAAGGATCTGCACAGTTCGCTGAGGAATAAAACAAGAGACGGTGATCTGGGACCGAAAACGCGTGGTAGGGATTTAATGGAAAAGTACCGATATGAGACTCATGCAATATTCATTTAAATATTATCCCCTGAACCTTGATTATGCAGCAGAACAATATTTCCTTTATTTTACCATGGGACATTATTTAACTGGCCAGGCCCCATGCACCCTACATCCATGCCAGGACTAGCAGCTTATCACTTATCTTCTGGCCATCTTTGTATCCATCATCTGGGTGTTCTTCATATGCCCTACCTACTACCTGCCCCATCTCCCATGATCATTGATTACGTCCAAAGTCATCTCCCCTCTTTGGATCACATCTCCCCTATGGGAGCATCATCAACAAACACCCTCCCACCCAGAAAAGGCACTCCCATCCCTCCTTAGCACACAATCAGTCACCCAAGTCTCTAATCGAACCCTGGTCAAATGGGCCGTTGTCAGAGCTTTATCCCTCTATGCCACCAGACTGGCTAATTTATTTCACTTCTTAAGTCATAATAAATTTAGAATATCAAAGTGAGTAGCTCAAGCAATGGTCCTACCAGTGTCTGTCTGACATTTTCTTTTTCGGAGTATCTCAATGTAATCCATTCATTAGTAGAGACCTTTCTATATCCCACTTTCCCACCATTACAATCCCTGAAACTCTGTCTGCACCTTTTCTCTTAAAACTGCTTGATCAGCTCATCCTCTTCCCTTTCACATACAAACACATTCCACCAAGGGAAATTTCCTGTGTCATTACCAGATAAGAAACAAAAGTATATATTTAGAGGACACAGTTAACACCAGTGACAGCTTCCTTCTTATTCCTTCTTCCATATAGCATTTACAGTTCTGCATTTCTTCCTATCATTGATATATTACTGAACAAAAATAATTAAACTATTGTTTGCGTACTTAAGTGTAATCTATCCAAAGCACTGTTGATTATCAAGGTGGCAGTATTCCCATTTCTCTATCAGTTTACTTACTCTATAATTAGCAGCTTTAAGCAGTTTCCTGCTTTTGTTTCTCAGTCTCCGCAAACAATGTACTCTACATTTTTTTTATACAGAATCAGATTAAAAGTTGCATTTACAAGAAATGTTTGCTTACTTAACTTGTACAGCAAGATGTTTTTTTTAACTTGCAATCCTTTAAGTACAGACTTAAAATGTATTTAAAAATTATTTAAATATGTCATCTAAACTTTCTGTAGAACATACAAACTCAATCTATGTGGCAGCCGTGCAGCCTTGGTTTATCATAGACAGTTCTGCTGCTGCCGTTGCTAGGTGACAGTTTTAAGAAAAAACAAATAATATTTGACAAAAATAAGGTCACCATATGCTACAGAAAACAAGTGACAAACTACACAGTAAATACAAATGCTGTGACTATCATTGCCATGTGCATAGTATATGCTTCACAGAGTTACTTATTTTAGTGGCTTATTGGTTTATACAAACACTGAAAAATTCCTACTTCAAATGCATACTGAAAAAGGCAGACTAAAAATGTTTTTAGAGCATGGAGAGCTATTAAGTTCTGAAATCGGAGAAAAAACAAACCTGTAATGCACTTCTGCAGTCAGAAGTGTTACTGTAACAGCACTTTCACACATGCATTACAGTTGATACACAGCCCCTAAGCGCTGTTACAGTCAGGTGATGGGTCTCACAAGACGTTGCTTCGCTCTCGATTGCCCCCAATGCCTCATATTTTCTGTCAGTAAAACCTTAAAGACAGCAGCCAATAAGCCACTAATTTAAATCAGAGCAGTATTTAAAAATTGCGCCTAAATTTTTCCTCCAATTATATTACTTGCTGCCTGTACAGAGCACTCGCTAAGTGCTTTACTGACTTTCAAAGCTAGTAAAACACTTAGCGTTTTTTTTTTTTTTTTTGTTTGTTTTCCAACTGGTGAACACAGTAAATAAAACTCCACACAATGTAAAAGGTTATGATTGGGTCTCACCAAATATAACCTGTCATTATGTGTTTTCAACATGGATGCTAAGATTCACCTCTCGAGCTTCTCTGTTGAGGTGAATTTCTTGGCTTTCTTGTCTCAAACATATAATAATATGGTTACAATTGGAAACCTGATCATAACCCTCTATATTTGTATAAAAGCTGAAACACTCATTAATGTTTCTCTTATGCTTATAATATTCTTATCACCTCCAACATGCAGTTGGGCACTTTAGGAATGTCATTATATATCATGAAGGTAGTGATGCTTGTATTTACTGTGTGTTAGCAAAACCCCATTCTTGTCAAGGGGAAGAATTTGCACATAAAGTGACACAAATGGAAAGTAAAAGCATTATAAACTATGGTACTCTGTGCCCCAGGGGATTAAATTTAGATATTAATCTAAGTAAACTATGGTACTCTGTGCCCCAGGGGATTAAATATAGATATTAATCTAAGTAAACTATGGTACTCTGTGCCCCAGGGGATTAAATTTAGATATTAATCTAAGTAAACTATGGTACTCTGTGCCCCAGGGGATTAAATTTAGATATTAATCTAAGTAAACTATGGTACTCTGTGCCCCAGGGGATTAAATTTAGATATTAATCTAAGTAAACTATGGTACTCTGTGCCCCAGGGATTACATTTAGATATTAATCTAAGTAAACTATGGTACTCTGTGCCCCAGGGGATTAAATTTAGATATTAATCTAAGTAAACTATGGTACTCTGTGCCCCAGGGGATTACATTTAGATATTAATCTAAGTAAACTATGGTACTCTGTGCCCCAGGGGATTAAATTTAGATATTAATCTAAGTAAACTATGGTACTCTGTGCCCCAGGGGATTAAATTTAGATATTAATCTAAGTAAACTATGGTACTCTGTGCCCCAGGGGATTAAATATAGATATTAATCTAAGTAAACTATGGTACTCTGTGCCCCAGGGGATTACATTTAGATATTAATCTAAGTAAACTATGGTACTCTGTGCCCCAGGGGATTACATTTAGATATTAATCTAAGTAAACTATGGTACTCTGTGCCCCAGGGGATTAAATTTAGATATTAATCTAAGTATGGGGCAATAATATGACAATATTAAAACATCTAGTGAGCTTTTTTTTAAAATGTTTTTTTTTCCAGTATATGTGATTTCTCTCTTTTCTTTGTATTTATGCAGTTTTTGAAATAATGTGTTTATATATTGTTCACACATTGAAGATTAATTGATTTAATATATTATATTTTTATATATACATATATATTGAGTACAGTTAATTGCATCTCCAGATAAGTAATATATAAAATATGTACCATAGAGTGTTGAAAGTTTTATAGAGCAAGAGATGTTAATATAGGTTTAGGGAACCTTTAATATACACTGATTTGTATTAATTGCTTAATTGCTAAGAAAGAGGAATATGTGATGAATTATTTAATGATTTGGTGTATAAAGGAAACGCTGCTTGGGTGTAAAAATATTCCTTGAAGGCAATGCACCAGTAAAGCTTATTTCTATGTTATCCTGGTGTGGTGTGGTTTATTGTTGGGATTTGCATACATTTTTGTGTTCTTTCCAATTTAGGAATGCTTTCAAAGAAATATCCACTTTGCAAATGTCCTGAAGAAATACACTGCAAACTGCAGCATTTTGGAGTACTTTGTAAATCATTTCGTACATTTGCAAAAGTTCTTCCAGAACAAATTATGATGTCATGCTTTAAATTGCTTTTGAAAAACATAGCAGAGTTTTGTGAAAGCCTCACTGGAATAAACTGTAATTGCTGTAGTTTCACAGTATTTTCATAACAGCATGGCTCTCATAAAAACAATTTAAAGGAAATTATTTTGCATTTTATTGAAACTTTTGTGGCAGTGCCAGTAGTGGCTGCTGACTTCAAAGCAAGAGGGACTGCAGGAAACAACTGAATGGACTGGGCCAAATAAAGTAGGTTGTGGTTGTATTACAGCAGGTCAATAACCATTACCAGTGATCAAGCAGATGTGGTCATTCACTTTCATCCACAGACTGCTACAGTACAAACCCGCTTATTGTAGCCACTTTATATATGCCTTAAATATTTAGCCATAATCAACTCTCCATGGTTCCCCATCCACCCACTAGTCTCCCCTACACTCCCCCAGTGCCCTCCCCTGTTTTGCCCTCATCCTGGCCCCACACCATACTTCATCTTACTTTTTACCATCCCCTCCATGTTTTAATACTATGTAACTGGCCAAGACTCCACTGTAATTTAAGGCAAGAGGAAGTAACTAAACTAAAGTGGAAGTCTGCTAGGAACACAGAATTCATAAAGGAGTAGATGTTTTAACTAAATTTTGACTTAATGATGGCCTGAATGAAAAAATCAAGAGTAAAGAAATATATTCTGTCTTTCTGGGAATAGTCGCTACCCCTCCAAAAAGAGCATTATCTTCTATGCACTGCTTCAGTAGTTGGGTCGGATGAAAAGTAAAAGAACAAATAGCCAGATACATATATTATACGGCTGAAGGTATGGAAGAATAAAGCAAAGCAGTTGGATAACATCCACAAAGAGAAAAGAACTGCACATAGAAGGAATGAACAGACAAAAACTCAACATGAGAACCAAGTGCTGTTATATGGCAAGACGACTCAGTGCAGCACTCTGCCAGTGATCAGTTACTGCAACACACATCCAGCTCAGACCACTACAGACAGCTACGTATTGAGTGCAATGCTAACGCCTGACTTGCTTGTTATGAAACTTTACTTCCTTACTGACTTAATATAATATTGCTGTTCTCCTTTTAAGAGTGTTCTTTATGCTAATACTTTCATGTATTCCTGTTAACGTAGTGGCATCTGCCATTAGTTGCTATAAGACCTCTCAATATTCTAACAATGTTTTCACATCACAACCCACACATGATTTCTATTTTTCCAAAATTAAAAATAAAAATGATCAGAACCTTAAGCACTACATGGGCACTTCTTTCATCTCCTCTGTGTATACTATATAAGTGCTGATTAATCTTTTTCTTAAGCGCTAATTCAGTTTTACCTATATAAAACATATTACAGGATTCTAAGCAGGCAAGACAAACCACCCATAGGTGTTACAATCAAATCTTATTGCCTGTCTCCATTGTTTTTAACTCCGAATAATTTTCAATTTTCATGAATACTTACAGTATATAGGGATATAGCATCTAACATTTCTGCTTATTTTATAATGCTCATGTTTTAGTTGGTAGTATTTCCTATTTACTCAACAAGGGGTTGGGATGGTGGCCTAATGGTTAAGGTGTTTACCTTAGAAACACAAGGTGCAGGGTTTGAATCTCACAAGGGATAATTGGCTAGGCTTAAAATGGCTTGCAAGAACAGTTAGCTTAGTACTAACCTATGAAGCTCTTGGATGTTTTCACTGTAACTTCCAATAGCTGGAGCCTAAGCTTTTTGACAGAATCAAATTATGTCCTCACATTTCAAACAAATGTTCATATCTCTGGAACCACAAGGGTTACTAAAGAAGTGTAAATGGTAAACATTTTGGCACAAAATATTTTTATAGTGGTAGTATTTTTTAGGTTCTGGGTCTTAAACTGGATGTTATAAGTCACAGGAAACACAGTACTGTTAAATTTGTAATATTTTGGAAACAATGTACAATATCTCAGCAACCACTCAAGTAACGTGCATACTGTCAGCAGGATTTTGTTCATCCAGCATTCATATGAGACTAAGCAGTTTGCCTGTGCTGCTTGGCTGTCAAAATATTTAGAAAACCATGAAATTCAAGACAATATACATAAATATTACATGAAGAACAATTCATTTCTATTTACTTGCACCAGACAGCAGTCAAATATTAATACAGTTGTGTTTGCCATTATGTATGCTTTAAGATGAAATTGCTTGATACTTTGCATGCTGTAGCCTGGGTTTGGAATTATTAAAGCAAATATGAACAAGCAATATTTGACGCCTAGAGGCATCAGTAGGATGCAACTGTAGAAACACCTGGAAACGTCACTTGGCTGTAATGAGTTGAAATGTTTATTTATACATTTTGTGTCATTTCCTGTGGAACATCTTAGCATTTGACACTTTTGGATTGTGGCCTTCCAATCCATTGACACTGTTAGGTATTATTGTTTTGTTTTTCAAGTCAAAAACTAAAAGCGTTCACTAAGAACGTTTCTGAATTAGAAGAAAAATACAAAAACTTGAAAATAAACATAATTTAGAATAAATGCTTTTGAGAACGTAGAATAGACTGCAGCATGAGCATTCTTTATTAACAAATCTAATGGAACAGCAGAGACAACAGCTGTGTGGGGAGCAAACCCCTCCTTCTAGAATGTAAACAGTGTGAAACCTAGAGTTCAAACCTGACATCTGTAAAGGTGACTGGCCATATTCAGATGATACTGAAAATAAGCACTATGACTTGTTAGGTAGGGGCTCCACTAGTAGAATTCCATTCTATGGTAGAAAGAAAAGTTGTTAGGACAGAAGATGGTATTCACTTGCATAAATGGTTAGAAATAAGAACATATACTCAAAACAGAATTTCTGAACTTTTATCAGAGTTATAAACAAAAGCTAGGAGATATAGTTTTAGTTTGGTTCCTTTGAGTTTGGGATATAGAAGGAAATGCAATACACCTAAATACAGAGGAGATGCATAGATGCTACTGCCTAGTATATCACCAATACAGATTCTTAATACATTAAACCCAGACTGTGGGGCAGTTCAGAGTCGCATTGTTTGACTAGCAACTGCTTTTCACCTAGCATGGCCTGATTGTGTCTTTTCGGCTTTTCCTGGTTAGGGGTCGCCACAGCGGAACTCCGGTCCGCTAATGATTGGTAGTTGATTTTTACGTGCCGAGTTACCAGCCCTGACACACAACCTTCAACAAAGGTATGCCCATTCACGCATGTCTCCACACAGAAGATGCTCTAGCTAAGAATCGAACCAGACAGTGTCTTACTGCGAGGTAACAACGCTACCGCAGCACCACCACCGCTGAACCTAGCATAGCCTGATGCTACCACATATTTGATGAAAACATTGTGAAAATGAAGAGAAGAGGCAATACAGCAATTAAGACAGCTGCCAATGCTAGCTGCTATTTATCAGACATTGACCTGGGTGGTACTTTAAAGATGGGGCATGGCCCTGATTCACAAGTAATGAGAAGTTTTATGAGAAATAGGTTAATATAAATGTACTTGTGTGATGAAAGGGCAGTTAATGCCAGCTGTAGGAGGCAGTGTTGGACAGCAAGTTTGGGATGTGCTGTAGACATTAATTCAGCTAGAAAAAAATGAATAGAAGAGTGGAGCAAATAATGACTCAAAGGGCAAATGCAAGCCAACAACAGGGTAAAAAAGAAGCAGAAGGGAAAACACAGAGAAAGAAAAGGAGCTTAAAAAAAGTCAGACCCTCTCTGAAGTCTAGCAGCTAGGGGCACTCAGAGAGCGATTGCACACAGGGACCAGCCCCTTATGCACGTATGTACCCCCTATAATTATTGGCTTAACAGATCACAGCAAGTCAGGGTTTTAGTAGACACAGTAGCTGAAATGACTAATTTTGCATAAAACATCCAAAGGTTTCAAGAGGACATTATAGAAATCAGTAGCTATGGAGGTGAATGTCTACTGGGGAGTGCATAATTGATATGTACACTCAGGCAGAGACACTGCAAGTAAATGGGCTTGTTGCAAGAGAATAATTTTAAACAGAGACTCAGTTATTGATGTCATGTAACAAAAATTTGTCAGCAAATAAAGCAGAGACAATTACAGCTTAAATCATATAGACAGACAAAGCAGGCCAGGCAGTAGCAGGCCATGTCAGCTATGGCAAACAGACTGTACACTTATTCCAGTCTTCTAATTGTTTCACCAAGTTATCACCCTTGTTTGAGTAGCAGCTGCAGCATTTGAAATGTACTTCCTGGTTAGAGCATACAAATGCGACAATGCTATTCTGGTATTGAATAATGAATACATAACAATTTAAACAGTGGACTGCAACACATTAGACTGTTAATGCTAGTAATGAACCATTATGGACATTGGCTAATGGTATTGGGATCATTCCTGGAGCAGTGGACACTTTCATGAAGATGTATCAACCCTCATGCATGTGAGTGGATGCTGTAACATAAAAAGTTAATCTCTGTACAGCATAGTACACTGATCACAAGGCATACTGATTTTGTTTTGTTAAAGGAACATCAGATATTTTGCTATGTTATGATAACAGTGCAGGTAGGTCAGTGGGGACTTTGTGGTACTTCTTATATGGATACCCTTAGAATGCATGTCACTCCAGTGTGCCTTTTGTAGTGTATTCACAGGGCAGACCACTGCTAAGGTGACACCTGTACTGTTTGAGAGAGGATACCAGGCTGATGTCGGCATCCATCCAGGCAGAAGTTGAATAAAATGGCAAGGCACAAATACCCAATTAGATGACTCACTGGTACTCTCTGGCTCCATCCTGGGTAGACATCCACCTCACAATACAGGGTAAACACATGCAATTTTTCTCAGAAGAATGTACAGACTGCATGCTCATACTCCCAAATGAGAGAGGACCCCCAGAGCTGTGACCCACTTCACGTTCCCTCCTATATGGATACGTCTGATGAACAGTGTCAGCTAAGCATGCATTGACCAGCACAGCCTGTTATTAACACAGCATGCATCACATTTGTCCCTTGTGACAATGAATCACTGATTTAGCTGTACTCCTGTGAAATGTGCTTATCAATGGCTGTGAGGGCTGTGCAGCTCTTGCTGCTTGTTCTTGTGTTTCACCTCAATTTCACTGAAAGATGATGATGATGATGATGATGATGATGCACTTTAATTATGCCTATGTGTGTGCACTGTCTACCTCTACCAGTTGCATGGTAATGCCCTGACTGTTTCCTCAAAAGCATCTTACATAGCATACATCATGCTATTAACATCCTGCAGGCTAAGGTAAGGACATACTGGAATAGCCCTCCCAATATATCAAGGTAGTGTTAGAGGGCTTTGATTAGGCCAAGCACACAATGATATTTTGAGCAGTTTGTACTGGAGTTTGACTACTTTCTGGGGGTTCCATGTAAGTGTCATTAGTCAGGAATTGAATAGGTATCCAATATCACCCACAATGCAGTGTCAGCAAAAGTGGAGTGGGGGTTACTACATTTGGACATTGAATATATGTAGCCTTTTACATTTATTTCAGCCAAAGTGCACCCACTTATCAACTAGATGGTCTTGTGGAATGACACTTTATAGGAAGCAGCAACATAGCTAAAATACATGTAATACATATAAATCATGTGAACTGCCTGGGTGCTGCACAGACACATTGGTTGTAATCCCACATGCATCACATACACTACATAATAGCTCATAGAATGGTAGACTTTCCTGCTCACATTTCTCTAGGACTGTGGGCCTGTTAGACAACTTATTGCAACATATGTGCAATTTGTGGCAGCCAGTTTCTCAGGAAGACAAGCAATCTAACAGAAGTCATGCATGGTGGTGGCCTCTCCTGTGGTATGGTGTGGTAGAAGCACTGTGTTGAGGAATTTGTTCTATAAGCTACAAGCCAAGGCCTGAGAAATAATCAGTGTATCCCCTAATCCCCTATTCATTACTGAAAGGTTCCTGTGGCTTGAATAGAAATGGTTATACATGCCTTGCTCTCTCTCCATATATATATATATATATGTATGTATGTATGTGTGTGTGTATGTATATATATATATATATATATATATATATATATATGAGAATGCATGCATTCCTATAGATTCTGCATGTGGATGATGCATATCAACCAAGGCTCATACAATCCCCCATTCAGTGCTCAATGCCTCTTTGCTCATGTTGGTGGGAAATGGTGGAACTAATAGCTAATATATGCTTCTGCATGACTTTCACTGCTAACTCTTGCCGCTGTCATAAGCATTTTTCTGTCAACAGTTTCAATACTATTAAAAGCAGCTATGTTCACCTTGAAAACATTTGCATATAACAACGGTCTCATTTCCCAAACCAGTTTCATTTGTATCATTATGCAGGTCATTGTATATATGTTTTTCAGCACATTTCTTCTCCTTGCTTTGTAGCACAGCACAAGACTATGAATTGCTACTTCTCTGTGTGTGGTCATTTCCATGCAACTGTGAACTGCATAGTATAGGACCTAGTTAGAAAATGTTGGGCAGCACCCACGGTACTCCTCCTCAAGCAAAGAATCAGGCATCCATGCCTATAGCACATGAGCATCCTACACTGCAGTACTGTTTCCATGCATGCTTTGGGTAGTTTGAGTATTAAATGTCCCTAATGTTTTGTGTGTATCCAGGAGAACAAGCCAGTTAAGACAACATAGTATGCTTACATAAGAAAAACATTGATAAAAGAATGCTGTACCTGTGCTAATCTTGCAATGTGAAGAAGCAGAATAGAAAATGTAGAAAACAGACCGTACAACCAAAACTGTATTCCAAACAAAATGGTCGACCAGTTAAACAGGAGTGAATGTCCAAAAAAGTTTATTGATAAGATATCACAAGCGCTTTCACCCTAACTCAATTGTAGGGCTTTTTCAAGTGCAAGAACAGTAAATGTATCAGTTAACTGTCATAAATTCCCCATTTCAAAAAAGTCTCCAAAAGGTAACTTTTTTTCACAGAATTTAAAGTAAAAGCACACATTTCAAAACTCAGAACTTTTCATACTATTAGCCACAAAATAACCATTTAAAAACCTACCTGGTTCCTACAAAAATACATAAAAATAGTAAATAAAAATGTCTAACCATACTTTAAAAAGACAAATATAAAGGTGTATAAAAACAAAACCTATGGTTGTGTAAGTTAATATCCATTTAAATAATTAAAAAACCTGTTACAATACAATCTACTTGTAACATTATTTATGAATATCTCAATTTTGATGTTGTAAATTCTCTGCCTTTTTTATTAAATAAGACTTAATAGAAATAAAATCATTTAGTCCTGGGGGATGGGTGGCGTTTAATCTTAATTGCCAGTAGGTCTCCCTACAGCATAACCAGTTCTTCCAGTCTCCCCCCTTAGGATCAATTGGCACTTGTTCAAGAATTCCAAAATGGAAACCTGTATGTTTGGGTTCCATTTGTATATGCTTACTTAATGCGTTGTTTGCATTTCCTTTTCTAATATTATATAGATGCTCATAGATACGTTTGTTCAACGCCCTCTCTGATTTCCCTACATAGAAACTTGGACAATCCCTACACAGGGCTAGGTACACAATACCTTTAGTATAACAGTTACCCTTCTTAAAATAAATCTTACTATTACCATAGTTTTTAAGGTGATGGATACTTCATCCAAAATATATTTGCAGTACCCACACCTACCACACCTACTAGTCCCCTTATCTGAGGTTGAATTCCTGTTGTTACTTTCAAAAACTTTTTTCAAATTTGTTCCTGTTTTAAAAACAAAATTTGGTTCACTACCCACTTGGTGTACTATGTCCTTATTATGTTTTAACGTCTTCCAGTTTCTCTGGACCAAGTCCTTAACTTCCCTAGTTATGTTACTATGCTTTAAAACTAAAGCCCTTTTAAAGGCTTGTTCACTGCTCCCTATGTCGACTGTTGTAGCCTCCAATGTTTTCCCCAAGATGGGGGGATATTTTATAGCCCGTCCTTTTATAATTTCTTCCGATACTTGCTTTATTAAACAGTCAGGATAACCCCTTGAACAAAATAACTCCGAAATAAATCCTATTTCTACTAAAAAGTCACTCCACTCTGAAGTCATTCTGGCTGCTCTAACCATTTGGTCTTTTACTATACTCCTTTTTTTGTTTCCAAGGGTGGTCACTTATATAAGGGAGATAGGAGTTACTAAAGGTATTCTTTCTAAGAATTCTTGACTTCAATCCCCCATTAATTTTATCTAGCCTCATGTCCAAGTAGTCAATCCCACACTGGTCAAATTTGAATGTAAATTTTAAGAAGTCAGTAGTGGAATTCAAAAATTCAAGAAAGTCAAGGATGGTATTCACTGGTCCTTCCCAAATGATAAACAAATCATCCAGGAAACGTCGGTACAACTTTATATTTTTCCAAAATTCAAAAGGGAACACAAACTGTAATTCCCACTGAAGGAGAACTAAGTTAGCGTAGATGGGGGCACATGTGAAGAAGCAGTCACACACTTAATAGTTATAATGCCATGATGTTAAACTTTATTTGCTAGAAACAAGAAATGGATACTGGGCATATATCTATCAAAAAGTGTGCATGCTTTTTCAAAAAAAGAAGAGGCATAATCCCCAGAAAATATTACTGCTGAAAAAAACTTTTACCTCTGTGTCCCTTATCATCACGTGCATTTTAAGGAATTCCCTTCAAGATGGCCAACTGCCTGACATCAGCACCCTCCTAGCCGATCCACTGATGAGGTGGCTGTCCAGCAGGAAAAGGAACCCAAGCTATTTCTGTGCAAGCCTATTCCTTCCTGCACTCACCCCTTTAAAACTGTGGCTTTCTCATAGGTTCATAGGTTGGTACTAGGCTATCGGCCCTAGGGCCTATACAAGCCTAGCCATAACAATTCCCTGGATATTTCTTCCCACATTTACTTCCTTGGACCCCTGTCTAGCAGGGCGACTGACATGATCCCTGGGGTGAATTTTCTATCTCCCATTCAATCATCAAGATTCCTTTTGAAGAGGGCCAAGGAGGCACTCTGCTTGACATGTATAGGCAGTCTAATCCAGAGTATGAGGAGTCTCTGTGTCAGGAACCTATACCTCCAGCATGTTTTGTTTATTGTGATGACAGGGTTTAGATCCCTGGAGCATGTGGCTCTGAGGAATTGGGATTTCTTTAAGTGGAGCATGTCCAACAGCTCAGGGTTTGACATGGCCTTGTATGTTAAGCAGAGATCGCCTCTGAGTAGATGATATGCCACAGAGTATATAGCTGGAGTTTTTTTAGACGGTCAGCATATGGCATCTGCTTTAGGCCTGTGATTTTTTTAGTGCGGTATTTCTGCAGCCTTTCCAGCTGTTGCAGATGTCTTGTGAGGTACATACCAAATGGAGCATTATACTCTATAATGGGTCTAATGAGGGATGACTACAGTGGGACAATGACCTCCTTTTTTCTGGTTGAAAAGCCCTTAGTGATGAGGTGTGCCACATAGAAGGATTTCCTGACTGTTGTGGCAATATGGTTATGGAAGGTGACATTCTTTCTGGTGAAATTTTAACTATTTACTGATGAGTTTTTACCACCAGGATAGCTCAACTAAGTGATTATTGCCAGTAGTGTAGGAGCATCAAATTGCACGCAGACCTTCTGCATAACAGTTTGCTTTTATTTTATTTTTTTTTTTAAGTAAAGGTAAGGGGTTTTTTTTGTATTGGCAGCTGAGGTTGATATATTTCACATACAGAATGTATTGCATAGTCCTCCCTTATTTTTTTCTATTTCTTTAAGATGGTGGCACTTTAGGCATTTGGCTTGCCAGCTAGGAGATTTATTATGTGCTGGGGCCCGGGAGGTAGCTTTTATTCATTGCAAGCCAAGCATCGCTGTTAAAGTGCATTCAGACGCTAACTGCATCAATAAAGTTAGGAGTGCACAAATACCTTACAAATGTGAGATAGTTCTACAAATCTGGAAGCTCAGTGAACCTGAAGGTCTTTTCTTATGATTTGTTAGATTTGTGTTTTTGTTCAGATAATGTTGAGAGATTCTTGTTTTTTAATTTAGAGAATGTTGAGAGAGGCAGTAAAAGAGTGCATAGAAATATATTTAAGCAGATTTAGAGGTAAGTTTACTGGCAAAAGCATGGAATGCTACTTCTCATACTGTATAACAAATGAGCGAACTGTATGACATTTTACCAATGCTTTTAATTAGGAAGCTCACAGGAAGGTTTAAATGTGCTAATCTGTACTTTCAAAAAAGGTATATGCACCCAGATTATGCTCTGAAACAGAGAGAGAAAAAATAACCTTGTTGTAACCAAGTGGTGTCTTTCTTAGAAAAAAGTAGCTGGGCAAAATTCAGAGCAAAAAAAGAAAACTGATACAAGCAAAGCCAGATATATAATGAGGCAAAAGTTGTGAATCACATTTGTTATCTGTCTGCAACTAATCTGCAGATATTTAAACTTGTTTAGTAATGCAGTATGCCCAGTCACCACATAGGTTAGGAATGGCTCCTCAGACAAGTGGGTATCTGTACCAGAGAAAATCTGGTTTATTTTCCAGAAATGTTATGAGACTGTCATATGTTAATAATTATATTAAAAATTTCAACCACAGTGTGCTTATATAGTACTTCATGGTATTAGATGAAATTATACACAATGGTAAAAAAAATGCACTGATAGATGATGTCTAACTAGCACTGCTTTGCAGATATTTACATTTATTTGTGTATTAAATATGCAAATATCTCAAAAATGGACAGGCATCTGCCTGCAGCATTGGGCCTCAGAAGAGCATTATTTCCACAATAGTACACACCCTGATGGACATTATTGTTTGCTTATTTGCTGGTAAGTCACTTAATTAAAGAAGCCAGACCCAAAAAAGTTCTGGATGCCATAAGGTGGTATTGGTGTAAACTGGAAGTACGCCAAAAAAAAAAAACATTTTAGGCTTGAGTTAGTTATATGTATTCATAAATATTCTACAGAGGGAGAAGCATTAATCAATGCTCATATGCAGAGCATAATTAGCATGCCAGTGAATCCTATTAAAATCCTTCTGCAAACACCTATGAATAACTTAGCATGCAGTATGAGCAACTGCAGGAAGGCAGCCACTGCTTAGGCTGCTGCTGAGTGGCACTGAGCTGTACAGTTAAGAGTTTATTTAATTAGGAAACCAGTGTTTCAGTTCATAGCCATGTGCATGCTGTGGAGCTTGAGTAGTACAAGCTTCTTTAATCGTCAGACTATGCACCTTCTGTTATAGCATGTATGATTCACAGAAGCTTAATCTACATAGGCCACGGCCAAAGACCACTGGACTTGCATGTGGTTTAGAAATTCCACTGTTGGGCAGTTGAGCATGATAATAAATCATTTCCCCCTTGCATAATACAAAGGCCACATCATGCTTTATGAATACTGCCTAATGTCTCTTTCATAGTTCTTCTCCTCTAAAGAGTGCACACATCGTTATCCAAGAATCAAACTGGCAGATAAAATTCAGTTACCTGTGTCCCACATCACACAAATGATTTTTTTCGTCATATAAATGCTTCTGATTTCCTTTGCTTGTTATCTATCTTAAGTACAATTACTTTGCTGATGCTGTACTCATTCATCTAAAATGTCTGCCTTCTTGGTAAGCACAAGGTTTTCATTTGCCCACTGCACCATTAGTTCTTTTTCACCAATTTTGTATGAATTCTGCAGCTTCATCTGACTGTTGTACACCTGAACTGGTCTTATTTCCAGTTTACAGACATTTATTTACTGCTGCTGCATTTACAATGGATGGTGTTCCTGCCAAGAATGAGCAGAGCTGTGTACACGTTTCAGTGAACATATACTGAAGAATCACCTTCGCTTTGTCAGAGCTTAATAATCACGCATGAGACAAATTATTACCTTAATTTCTCTTTTGCTATTAGACAGTTGACAAATGTCTCGTTCTGATTTATGCAGGTAGTTAAGATGGTCTGAAAAGTATACCGTTATACAGTTCATTAAATTGACATTTATAATCTTGCTGTAATATACTGTTATCAGATTTTGAACCCTTCTCTAATATTTCTTGCATACCCTCCCACTCTTATGATAATGTAATGCCACCTCAATAGATGGTGATTAGTGGCTTATAGTTTCAGGCTTCAAAAAGTCATTTTTCTGTAAGAGCTCAAGGACAGAAATGTTACATACTAAGACTGACCTACACCATAACACCATATGTTCATAAATGGAAGCAATCACCACAGAACACTATGGGTGAGGCTGTGCAGCCTGAAATTAATAGATCAGGGACTTGGAAGTATATATAACCCCTAAACATCAGATGGGATGTGCATGAAATTCCAGAGCACATATAGAACTTTAACAACAAGATGCGTCCATCAGACCACTAATAATGCAATTAAAATCTTATGTGATTTAAAGAAATACCTCCCAACTGTCCCAGATTTTGCAAAAAACTGATTTTGCCTTGTATTTTTGTCCTGTTCCCCACATTTTTTCTTTATTCTCCAGTAAATCACTAAGGATTACAACCAATAATAGCAGACATTAGAGTTTCACACTTATTTGTTCATGAAATGCATGTTAATGAAAAACATGTTGTTCTATTACCTTTTCAAGCAAATTAGAGTAATATTTAAACATTGTGCCTGATTTTGGGCCTTGCACTCCCCCTGTTTTTTGCTTTGTTCAGAATTCTTGAGAAAAGAAGTTGAAATGTATAATACAGGATGTACGTGTAGTTGGGCAAACTGGAAAGCAAATGTTGCAGGAGCATCCTAAAAATATGTATGCCATTTCAGAGGAAACACTAACCAGAGGCACACAGGATACTGGAAAGGCTATTTGATAAGCTTTTGCAAACATCAAATCTGAAAATGGTTACTATATAATGAGTTCACTGGGCTTGCCCCATCCACCCGACTATCAGACTTTAAAGCTAGTCAGTGCTTTCTCTGAAAATGTGAGGTATTGCCAGCTATGCCAGGAGAAGTAGGGCAGTGGATGTGTAACATATGCCAGCACTTAGGCACTCATCTGAGGACTCAACTCTACAGCTGTGCCAGTGGGGAGTCTTAATGGGGACCTGCAGAAACAGAGAGAGACCCAGACCCTGGACTGTCTGTGTTCCCTGTGTGCTCTTAAGGGAAATTCTGCTTGATACAGAGAGCTACATCTGGAAATATTGTGCGTATCTATTCTTCCAAGTGAATGTCCCTCTCCATTGTCAGTGGTGAGGTTTCAGGCTCCTTGATTACTGGCCAGAGTAGGGATGTCACACTTTCTAGTAGTGTTTTTTCAATAATTGTCAAATGAAAAAGATGCTTCTAAAAACAGCATGGAAGTAAAACAAGGTAAAATATGATGGCAGGCACTGTTATTTTTCTTTGAGTATAATATCTTTGGAGCAGTTACCTGAACAAAAGAAGCTCCAGGTTCAGCTGAAAAAGTTCCCAAGTAACAGAAAGTAAGGTCAAATGTCTTTTGCTTATTAAATCTAAAGGCCAATGTTGGCTGTGCAGTTTACAGGTATTACTCAACTCAGAAAGTAATTATGGAATTACAGAACAAATAATCCTCAGTATTCAGATGCTATGGACTTTTAAAGAGATAAGGCAGTTCCGAAAAGGACAACAGAAGGCATCTTCTCAAAATAAAAATACGAAGGAAAGCTGATGTGAAATATTTACTTAAAGCCCTTCAGTATCAAGAAGATTGTTTCAACTAATGAATGAAGAATATTTTTGGAATCCTTTGTACTTGTATTTTTTAATCATAGTAGCATGCCTGCTAAATGCTGGTCTTCCTAATAATTCTGCATGATTTTAGTTATCTGGTACTCGTATGTAATTATGCTACTGACAGCCAAAGCAGATTTTAAAACTGCATCTGTTCTTGGAATTCTTAATTGGTTATATCACCTGGAACTGCATTCTTGTAAAACTAAATTATATAGCAGTTTATATGCCAAACTGAAATGACTGATTTAAAGTGTTCGTATTACCTTAGAGAATGAAGAAGACCTATATAATGTTACAAATGTCTTTGATACTATATGTGGGTTAAAAACTGATCTGAAAATAGTACATATTTATTTCTTGTTAGAAAGCACAGCATTCTGGGGTGATGGTCCTACACTAAATGCTTTAGCATGTCAGAGACCCAAAATATTAAGAAGTATAGAGTTAAACATGAACTGTGAATTAGGTGATAAATCCTAAAGCATTCCAGCTCTGTTGACCTAGAGGGACAAAGCCCTGGGTATAGTCTAGGTGGCCTATATTTAATTAGTGTCTTGGCTGTCTTCTGGATCTGGAGTGAGAAGATGAGTGTGCCCATCCTTGAGGAAGATGGGTAGATCAGGTCACCTACTGCCATAATTCCATTGGAGAAGGGGCAGTGGTACAAAGTACATTTCAGTGAGTGGGCATTCACGGACAAATCTTCTTTGGTCCTAGTCATCACAAGTATACAGGATAGTGCATTTATAGAGGGGGAGACACTGTGATCTTTGCAGTGTTGTAGGTTGTCTGGATCCCTGACCAGAAAGGCATCGGTGCCTATCACATGTTTTCTTATTGCTGGATGCTGGTGAGAGCACAATCCACTGTTATGGCTTTATAACTGATGGGCCCCTCAGATAGCCCTCACTTCCATGTTGGAGAAACCCAGACAGAATGAACCCAAATTTGACCAGGAAAGTTTTATAGTTGGCAGTCTCAGGGTCAGAAAGATGTTACAAAAAATTGTAAAACATAACGCAAATAAATGCAAACATTTTTGCATATACTTTGCAGATACCAGTACAATGGTTGACAAAAAAGGCTTTGGCAAGTCTTGATGTTTCTGGTCCACTGAAATTTCAGATTATGGTTTCCTCATTGAAATTTGGGATTATTCTATTGGCATTAAAAGAGTCCTTTGTTATTCCCACTCTCAAGAAACCATCTCTATACCCTCATATCTTCAACAATTATTGCCCAATGTTTAAAGTTCCTTTTATGGGGAAGGCCATACACTCTTAACATATCAGCAAACAGTTGAAACAACTCTAAAACTGAGGCAGTGGCAGTTTGTGCTGCCTTGGGAGATTCCCCCATCATCTCCACCCCTTCCCAATTTCATCAGATGTGGTGGTAGTAATTTTGAGGATATTGATAATGTGAATAATTTAGGTTTTATTCTTGATTGTAAGCCAACATTATTTTCATATGAAAAACATCTCACAGATAAAGCTCATTTTATCTCAGGCTGATATCTCAGAGGTTGTTCATGACTTAGTCTCCTCCAAACTTGACTATTGTAATGTCCTGTACTTGGGACTACCTAACTCTGAGCTTGACCATTCACAGATGGAGCAGAATTCTATTTGAAGGTTACTTATTGGTACACCTCATTACCAGCACACCACACCTGATTTATACAGCCTGCACTGGATTCTGGTTCATTATAAAATCATTTATAAGGTCCAGATCTTAGCTAATATGTCCATTCATGAGTTAGTCCTTCCTACCTGAAGGAGCTGGTTGTGCCATATTACCCTGTCCAGGTCTTGCATCCTACTTCCCAGGGACTGCTGGTTGTTCCATTGATATGCCTTGATACTTCATGTTTCTGCTCATTTGGTTTTCAGTATCCTTGACTGACATATTTACTACCTGATGTGTTTGGGAATGTCCATCTTTCACTGGCTTCCAAAGAGCACTAAAAAAACTACTTGATAACATTTATGATGTGGTGGGATTACCTCATTAATGTAATTCAGTTCTGGTCCCAAAGTCTGTATACTAACTGTATATTAAACTTTTTAATCTGCTTTTACTTGTTTATATCTTAATGTATTGAGTTTAGTTTGTGTAAACAGTGTTTTGGTGCTAATACACCGTAATAAACTTGTAGTTAAACTACTTGATCTATACAACTTCAAACTCTGTCACTGGAACAAGGGTTGGCAGCAATACAATTTATACCAGAATCTGAAACAATTGCCTAAATTGTAGCTTTACTGCATTCTGCCAGCAATCTAGTTCCTACCATGATCCAGGGCAAGGCCCCTACAGTTCCTTGAATATGACAATGACACTACAAAATACAGGCGATGCAGTATGAGGGTTCATATTATATGACTGAATGCTAGAAATAGCGAACGATCTATTATCAAACCTAAATGCACAAAACCACAAAATTTCAAAGAAACGGATCAGGGAAAAAATTCACTGATCTAAAAAAAAAAATGTACAGGCAACATAAAGTGGGGGGCTGTGCCCCTCACACCCCCCCACCTTGAATATACCAACTCCGAGATCGCACCACAGTGAAGAAAACAGCAAAATCCAGAGAACACCCCAGCAAATTATTTCCCTGGGAAAAAAAATTCTGATCCGTTCCTTCAATATTCTGTGGTTTCATACATTTGGGTTCAACAAATGAGCGTTCTCTCATGTAATAGAAACCCACAGTATGACATCATGACTGTTTGAACACTATTCCTTTGAGTGTCAAACAGAAACCAAAAAATCCTAAATGGCTTTGCTTTTCTGAAATCCTAGTTACCTTGTCCATGCCCTTTTATCTGGTAGATTTTGCCCTTTCAGGTACCAGCAATTCTTACAGTTCTATTCTAACTATACTGTCTAACCCGTTTCATCTGCTGTTCTACCATAAAGAAACAGATACCTGTAGAAAAAATATTAAAACACCACAAAAGTTCAACAGTTAGTAAGGTAGGGATATATAGTTGTGGGAAATGTTCTGTCTGTAATAAAACTAAAAATATGCACGGGGTGAAAATAAATGGAAAGAAGTACACTGCTTTTGAAAGGTTTGATTGTAGATCATCAGGTGTTGTATACATTTTAGGTTGTGACTGTGTTCCAGCAAAGTGGTACATTGGGCAAACTACCAGACAAATCAAGATTCATATCTTGGAACATTTGGGTGACATAAGGAGGGGCAATCTAGAGAGTCCCGTAGCTGCACACTTTTGTAGTACACATGATGGTGAAAATAACAGTTTTAAATTTAGTGTGTTGGCTAGGCCCCACTTTAGTAAAGGAAATTATAAAGCAGCCTTAAGAAAGTTAGAGCAGAGGATGATTATTGAGTATCATACTTTATTCCCTAAGGGAATGAATTTGGAAATTTAATGAGCTTGAATGAAATTTAACTTATACTTGATGTATTAGATACTAAAAATGAAGTTTTGTATTATTTAAGGTGACCAATAGGTTGTTATATTTATATACATGTTTAGACGAAAAGAATTTATTACATAAATGAAATTAATTAATTATTTAAATTTGGAGTGTTTATTCTAAGTTTACATTTTGTAATAAATATTAGAAATTTTGTAAATTAAGAAAAAAAGAAAAAAAGAAAAAATGAGTTTTAAATAGTTAAAAATGGAAGTGTTTCTTTCCCTGGAAGATGTTTCAGTGGTGAAAGAGTCAAAATGTTTGATATAATGATGTTTAATCAATCAATTTATGCTTAATTAAGCAATTAAAGCATATATAAAAGAATACTGAAAATGTTAAAGTATGTCCCATTGAAGGCGAACAGCTGAGGTACCAGGATGGAAAGAATAAAGATGGATATAAGCTACTTCTGTGTCTTCCTTTGAACTTTTGTGGTGTTTTTGAAGAATTTTGAGGTTTGGTTTCTAGTGGTGTTTCCAGTTGTGTATTGTTTCTGAAAAAATATTAAATACTAAACATCTGCTTGGTATCAGAAATGTCACTAACAGCTCATGTTTTAATCTAAGATTGAAATCATTAGAAATATCACTAACAACTGTTGATGTCCTTCCTTATCACTGTTACAGTATTCATCACTTATGGGATCTCCTGCCTAGGATAACCCAGCATCTGGTAAGTATGCCAAATTCTTTACATCCTCCCAGCATTATCCATCAGACTTATGCTCCCTGCACATGCATAGGACATAAAGGTGAGGTGCTCACGCTCAATACTAAGAACTTCTTTGCCTCCATTCCAAACACCACAGTTGAATGTCAGTCTGAATGCCCTTCTCTGAGATGGTTTCTACCGACCCATATACAAATAAGTCTCCCTTTGGGGTTCCTTCTTTTCTTTGTGTACTTAGGGTTCATGTCATCCAGGCAGAGAAAATCTCAGTGTGTGGGATACAGATTCCCCCATAAGGATTGTCTCAAAAAGTGTTTATTCTGCTTATGTGCTCCACACAATCATACCCAGTGAATCATTTGTAAGGTCTTTGTTCAGAAAACTCTTCACAGCTGTCTGTCTTCTTTGTCTCAAACTTTTGACCCAGGGTACCATGGCTGAATCTGCCTGCCTCAAGGTACAGCTGTTTCTTAAAAAGGAAGACTAAAATGTCTCAGTCTGACTCTTCTGCTGGCCAGCCTCTACCACACATCTCTTGCGAGGTTGATGAAAATTCCAAAGACCGTCCAGTTTCCCCTGCCCCAATCCTGTCGGAGGCTGGCATGGAACCGGCTTCTTACACCTCCTCTGAGGCTGTGCAAACATCTGCTACAGACACTGAGGAGGAACCACAGCTATTCATTTCCAAGGGAACTGGAGGGAGTCCACAGATTCCTGTTAGGGAAGAGTTTCCTAGAAACGTATTGAGGCTAGGCATGGCTCTGAGCCCCCTAGGCTGGTCAAATCAGATGTCCCATTAAAGAAGAAGCAGAAAACAAAACCTATTTCTCCTATTTCTAAAGATCCTCAGAGGGAATGGAAAGAGTTTACCCAGGGTTTGTTCTATGACCTGATGGTCTTGAAGCCCCCCTCAGTGGTTATTTGTTCCTGATTCTCCTTGGTCATTTACTCCAACCAAAAGGACTATGGACTCTGATTCTTTGGATGAGGAGGTGGATTCAGCAGACTCCTCAAAAATTACTTCAACCTTTGACTATGAGTCAGAGGAAGAAGATTCCTTGAGTCCTGATTCTCCCTTTGAGGAGTTATCCTTTGTGGACACTGGTTTGCATGACGGAGCATTTTAAGCAAAATTGCTCCCAGGTCTCTAACATTCAAAAGAGGTATTATGAGCCATTACAGCTGGAATGTCCTAAGCCTTCTGTTGTTCCTTCCTGTTTTGGATGTTTTTTGGATACATTTGCAGCTGTATCTTTGGTTCCCGATTCCCAGCCTTCAGCCTGTAAGAAGACTGACCATTTCTATTAGGTGCCTGAGGCCTTTAAGTACCTTTACAAGTGCCCTTCTTTAGACCCTGCTGTGGTTTCAGTTTCTGTTGTTGACAAGCCATCCAAGTTTTTACCCTCTTCTGAACTTCTCCCTTCTGATAAAGACAGTCATGCTATGGAGAGGCTGGGGAAAAGGTTTATACTTCTGCCACTCTGGCTTTCAGGCCCATTAATTATCAAACCAATATTACCAGGTATGTTTTTGCCCTTTTCTGTCAACTTGAGGGGGTCTTGCCAGACCTTTCTGACACTGAAATTAAGACTGCTGCCTTTTCCTTATTGAGTTTCACTTCACAGGTAGCCCATCACTCTATCAAATGTAGTTATGATGCATCTGATGCATCTTCTATAGCTGCTGCTACAGGCACAGTTATAAGGAAATATGGAAGAATACAAAACATTACTTGAACTCTTCCCACTTTTATATAATGTACATGTTAAGTGCTTTCATCCGTATTGGAAGGACTTCCTCAGAACCATGTAACATGTACATCATATTAAAGTTGGAACAGTTCAAGTAGAGTTGTATATTCTTCCTTATCTTCTGGTGCTGTATTTTACATTGATTTGTTCTAATTTGCATTGGAGTTGTGGTGCCATTCCAGGGGTTTGTGTTTTTTCAGTATAGGTTCAGTTATGAAGGAGGTATTTTTGACCTTATTTTCAGGCCTTACCTGAATATATTAAGGCCAAGCTCCCAGATGCTCCTTTGGATAACCAAACTCTCTTTGGTACGGCTGATGTTGATTTGTTTAAGACTCTACAAGATAAAGGTAAAGTGATATGGGAGTTAAAAAAAAATGTTTCTCTCATCCCCAAATTTCAGAGAAACTATCCTTCTTAATCTGCCTTTGTTTGTAGGCAACCTTGTCAGCCTTCTAAAATAAAAAGGGGTTCCTAAGCATGTGTTATCTGATAGCCATCTTTTAAAACTCAGAAACCCACTTTTCAGGACAAATCTGCCTCCATCTGACATATTTTCTCTGTCTTCTTGGCCATGTTCCCCTATTTCTTGGGCTTTCCCTGTCTCCCTGTGGCAACAGATTACTTCAGACTCTTAGGTTCTTTATGTTATCTAAAATTCACAGTGTACCACAAGAAGACCACCAAATGATGGCAGTGTAAAAAAACATTCAATCTCCACTTTCATATTCACTTCTTCAGAACATGTTCTGAAGAAGTGAATAAGAAAGTGGAGATTAAACATTTTTTATGCTAGCATTGTTTGGTGGTCTTCTTGTGGTACATTGTGAATTTTGGTTACTTTGTATTTTTATTGTTCACTTGGCACTGGTGGTGAATTTTCTGTGGTCTTTATGTTATCTGTCATAGTTATTTTATGGTGTGGAAATCCATTCCTCCGTTCTCTGGTCTTCCTCAACCTCTTTCAGACCAACTTCCTAATTATTCTGCAGATCTGCAGGATCCATTGAATCAGGGCACCATCCCATCCATTTCAGAATCCCAAAGCGGAACAAGGTTTTACTCCAGTATGTTTTTGGTTCCCAGAAAAGAGGGATCATGGAGATCTCTCCTAGACCTCTCCTTTCTCAACACTTTTCTAAAGATTCCTTTTTTTGGGATGCTTTCCCTCCAGACTGTGTTTCTTCTGCCACTTCCACTGGCATTTTTGGTTTCCCTAGACCTAAATGATGCCTATCATTATATTCCCATTCACCCTCTGTTTAGAAAGTTGTTACATTTCTGTTTCTTTCTCTTATTTATAGTTTGCTGCTTTGCCCTTTGACCTTTCTACAACCCCAAGGGTAGTCACCAAATGCCTGGCCCTTATCATAGCCATTCCCATACATGGATGACCTGCTACTTCAGGCTTTCCTCTCCATCCAGGCTCCTGCAGGATCTGAACTTCACCATGCAACTTTGGCACAGTCCAGGATTCACATACAATCACAAGAAGTCAGTTCTGACTCCTTAAGACTACATTTTCCTGGGTTGCAGAATTCAGACCATTCCAATGTTGGCAACTCTTCCTTCTCCCTGGGTCTTGCCCCTGACAACCTATTTCCAGTCTCTGTTTCCCCTCATTCCTGCAAGGGAATTTCTCAGAGACTTGGGATTCATGGCATCTACCATTCCCACGCTTCCCTTTGCCAAGCTTCATATGAGGAAGCTTTAATGATATGTAAAGATGGTTTGGCTCCAGCATTGCCACCCTCTGGAGTTTCTGGTTACCTTGCTACCTTATCTCAAGCTCAAGGTTCATTGGTGGATTTGGCAGACCTCCCTTATTCCAGGCCAGTGTTTCCAGACTCCTATCCCTACTCCAGACCTGTTCAGAGACACTCCTGATTAGCGGCGGGAGTCTCTTCTAACAATCTGAAGGTTCATGGTTTATGGCCACTTCAGCAGAGGTCAGACCACATCAACATAAAAGAGATGAGGGCAATCATTCTTGTTCTTCACCCCTTCCATTCTCTTTGGCCTCCGGGCCCTTAAAGATCTTTACAGACAACACCACAGTGGTGTGGTACATAAACAAACAGAGGGGCACAAGGTCTTATCTTCTTTGCAAACTAGCCCTTCAGGCCTGGGACTTGACTATCCACCATCAGCTAACCCTTCAGGTGGTCTACATCCCTTCAGAACAACACTGTGTCAGACTACCTGAGCAGGTCCAGGACACAATCTCATGAATAGATGCTTCACAGAGAGGTGTTTCTGTACATAGTATATCAGCGGGGTATTCCTCAATCAGATCTTTTTGCCTTCCTTCTTAACAGGCAACTTCCTTGCTTCTGTTCTAGAGTACCAAGTCCTCTGACTTGGAAGGTGGATGCCATGTCCTTTTCTTGGAAGGAAGTGTTCCTATATGCTTACTCTCCTCTTCCTCTGCTTCCCATGGTCCTGCATGTGATTAGGAAGGACTACCCCAGAATCTTACTGGTGACTCCCTTTTGGCCCATATAGCACTAGTTCCCCCTTCTCTTTCACCTGACCAAGGCACTCATCACAAGTTACCTCACCAGATGGATCTTCTTACACAAGACTAGGGAGCTCTCAATCACCCACACTTGTCCACTGTTTAGTTGATTCTTTGGGCGATAAGGTTTTGATCCTTTTCAGACACCACTTTTCAGAGGACATGCTTAGTCTACAGAAGGCAAGGAAATCCACTACCAGAAAATCCTATATAGCTAAATGGAAAAGATTTTCTGTTTGGTATTTCAAGCATTACCAGAATCCCCCTCTCAGTGGGGGTCCCTTTGGTCCTTTTTACTTGCATGAACTCCTCCATGCTGGCCTAGTATATTCTTCTGTTAAAGCTCATTTGTCAGCAATCTCTGCTTGTCTGTTCCTGAACCCATTGTTGGCCTCTCATTTTGAAGTCAAACAGACATTCTTTACATCAGACCCGCAAGAAAACCTATTCCTCCCTCTTGGAACTTCTGTTTTGTTCTTGAAAAATGGACTCAGGTTCCTTTTGAGACCATTTCTTCTTCTTTGCAACACTGTACCTGGAAAACTGTTTTACTGGTCACCCTTCCTTCAACCAGGAGAGTATCTGAGCTTCAGGCTCTAATGGTGATTCCTCCCTTTTTGTTTTTTTCATAGGGATAGGGTGTCTCTGCATACTAATCCTTCTTTTATGCCCAAGCTGGTCAATGAGTTGTCTCTTAATCAGTCTATCCAGCTCCCTTCCTTTTTTTCTTCAATGCAATCTGCTAGTGAGAAGATTCTTCACAACTTGGATCTAGATACACAGCTCAGGTGTTATTTGGATAAGACAAAGGATATCTATAAATCTAGGCAATTTTTTGTTTTTTTGCATTCCAGGACATTAGGTTTGGTGGTGTCTAAGAAAATCATCTTCTCCTGGGTTTCTAATGCCATTTCCTTTTGTTATTCTTTTCATGGTAAACAGCTTTCTGTTTCAGTCTGACCTCATTCTATGAGGGCAGTAGCCTCTTCTGGATCTTTCTTCAAGGGTTTGGATACTAGAGACATCCTTGAAGCTACTGTTTGGTCCTCTGCCCACACTTTTACAAAACATTATAAGCTGGATGTTATTTCCAGAGCCAGGGCAGGGTTTGCCAGGGCTATCCTTCATGGGTTTGAGGAGGGTTTTGTGCCCTCCTCCTTCAATCCTTTACAGTAGCTTTTGTATACTTCCTTAGGTGATGAATACTGCAGCACTGATAGGGAAGGCTAAAGTACAAGTTGTGTAAAATCTTCCTTCTTTTTCACGATTACAGTATTCAGTCTCTCCCTCCTGCCCCCGTTTTCTCTTTCTTCTGTTAAGAACATTTTACTAAGAGATCTTTGCCTTACTTGCCCTATTTTCTCTCCTGTTTCTCTCCCCTCCTTGATGTGCATGTTCTCCTTTATCTTGGGGTTGCTGTAGTTGCCCTGGGACACTTTAGTCCTGAGTGTACAGTTTGGGTGCATCACTGTTATGCCCTACACTTAGACGAGGAGTATACAGCTGATGTATGACATTGGGAGGATGTAAAGCTTTTGGTACACTGGCCAGACGTTGGGCTATCCATGGCAGGAGATCTCATTTGTGATGAATACTGCAACAGTGAAAAGAAGGGCATCTACTGTTATAGTGAGATTTTACATAACTGTATTCAATCTGATAAGCAAAGACATTAGAAATGCCACTGATCATACCTCCCAACCATACCAAATTACTCGGTTTTTACCAAGTTTTGGAGTCCAAATAATGGGGTCCCATGATTCCAGAGTGTCACCCCTTAATTTCAGAATTTTCCAGCTTTTTAGTTTAAGTTTTTTTCTTGGCTGTTTGAGCTGACATCATCACATGTGCAATGACGTCAGCTCCATGAAACAGCCTGCCAGCCTGTTGGAATTGAGCTCAAGACCTCACGCACGTGTATTTTCAGCTGGCTGCTTCAGCCAAGCAGCAATGGAAATAGAACTGCAGAGGTACTTTGTGGACAGTGGGACTGCAATGGAAACAGAACTGCAGAGGAATAAACATCCTGCAGAAGCATATTGCACTGAGACATTCTGGGGACTGCAGCCACTTCTTGTTATGCTGAGACTGTGTTTTATGCTGTTCGTAGCAGCTTTTATGCAGGTAGGCTCAAACCCTGTACCTTGGGTACATGTAACAAAATCCTAAAGTCCCTAACTACCACCACTTGTGAAACCCTTCAGATTTTCTGCCTCATATTTTTGTTCTGTTCCTCATAAAATTAATGTTTTTTTCTGCATTTTTGTGTTAAATCAGTGAAGGATTGAATTCACTAAATAATGACAGGCATTTAAATGTCAGACTTCATATTCTTCAGAAAATAAATGGTAACACAAAACCTTTTATTCTACAAATTTTCTAAGTTTATAAGATCAGTGTTAGAAATTTGTCCCTATTTTTGGGGCTGTATTCCCCCATTATTGGCTTTGTCCAGGTTTTTTTTGTGCTTAGAGTTTGAGAGCTATAGTGAGAAGTAAGAACTTAATTCTGTATTCTCCCATTATTGGCTTTGTCCAGATTTTTTGTCCTAAGAAGTTGAGAGCTATGGTGAGAAGTGAGAACTAAATTCACTAAATGATAGGAAGACTGAAACTTAAATGGCTATCATTCAGGAAACTGCTGATTTGGCATAGTGGTATGTTGCTCTGACTGTAGTGCACAAGGTCCTCGGTTCAAGACTTGGCAGTGAAATGTATGGTTTTAACATAACATTTCATTCTAACAACTTTACAAAATTTATTCTAGCAACTTTCCAAAATTATACAAGCAATGTTTAAAATGTCTGCCTGGTTTTTGGGCTTTTGTCCCCCCCCCCACCAATAAAGTTTGCCTTTTTCCAGATTTCTTGTGTGATGCAAAGTTGAGAGATACAGTTGAGTGTCGAGTGGAGCTTCAGGGGAAGAGAAGTTTAGTGTTGCTTATGCTGAGTCTGCTTGCATTGTTAATAGCACAACAGGTTAAATACTTGCTTTTGATGCAAAAGGTTGTGGGTTCTACTCCCACAGTATGTAGATGCATTGCTGATGCTGTACTGTGTCATTGTACTTTTAAAGGGGGTGGGTGTAACAAGTCAAGGGTGTAGCTACAGATATAACAAAAGTGAGAAAATGTCATACACAAGAGCATTTGTGCCTCAGTGGAAAGAGCAAAAAATATCATTAACCCAAATTCAGGAACAGAAAATCATAATTATGATGTTCTGTGCTGTATTATAAGAAAAATATTTTTAAACAAGTACAGTACATTTTCCAGCATTCAAGATAAAACACATATTTTTCCACTGCAGACAGTGGAGAAGCAAGAGTGGCCAGTTAACAGCACCTGGATTACAATGCTAGTTTTGATGCTTCAGGATGAATGTAGGAGAGGGTCTGTCAATACTTGGACTAAAAATTGGAAGTCTTAAAACATGGAGTTCACCTAGTTTATTTTGTTGTGCATTTACAGCTACTGAGTTGGTCTGATAACATAAATCAGAGTAAGTTAAAACATGCAGTTCGCCTAGTTTATTTTGTTGTGCATTCACAGCTATTGATTTAGTCTAATAACACAAATCAAAGTCAAGCAAAAAATTTAAATTGAAAATGTTTGAGAAGCTATGCAAGATGCCCATGGCTTACACTGCTGTCATTCTATTTTTTATGTATATATAAAAATGTGTGTGTGTGTGTGTGTGTGTGGATGTAGACTTTTATGATGGAAATGTACTGAATTGAGAAGTTTTGCCATTATTGGTTCATGCATTTTGTTTCATTGCCTACTGGAAAAATGTTCAAACAATAAATTTAAAATGCGCTCTAAGTCTAACAAGTATACTGTATTATACAAGGAATATAATTTAATAAAGTCAGGAAGGTGTATCAAAGAACACATGTGTATGTTCCTTGTTTTGTGTGCAAGGGGCCTATGATTTGAAAACAGCCCATTGGTAATCTTTATCTACCACTGGAAAGATGCATTTTCTTTGGATGTGGTGTGACCATCTGGGTTCCAATGCTGTTTCAATGAATGTGAGTTTCAAGGGCAGAGAAGTTTTAATGCTAAGTCTGTTTTCATTGTGAGACAGTATTGCTTTGTTTAGGTGATGTGTATTAGTGTGTGCATTGTGCTATAAAATGTAAAAATAAAATCCAAATAATCGCTGTAGAAGTAAAGTGGTATGCCCATCAGTGTTCATGGTAAATGGGGTGAAATAGCCAGGTAATGGGACATTGCAATGGCTACAGGGGGACTCTGGTGCTATATTTTGGTTGTCTGTTCTTCAGTTTGCGTTTGAAAGTTGATATCCCACAATTCCATTGGACTGGGTTGGGTTACGTAATTATGCATGCAAATTTTATGTTAATCAGCTTACAGATTTGTACCTATTTTTCATGGGCCTTGTTCAGACTTTTGATGTTTCCAGGTTGAGAGGTATGTTACTGATCACTAATGTTTTATTCAATCTGATATGCAACAGCACCAGAAATTTCTCTAATAGCTATTTTAACTGGTGAGGACCAGAAAGGCAGTCTGTAAAACTGATTACTGGCACCATTAGTGCTGTGAACAGTTTGTTTGTGAATTCTTCAGTCAAGTTCAATATATTGATTCTCCTAAAATGTTTTGACCACAAGTAAAATGATTTAAGCAAAGGCCAAGCTTCCTTGCATTTCCTCAACTATAGCTGAGACTCTTCTTTGATTATGTTAAATTCTGTTTATTTCTAGTCTCTCGTTGCTTCCGTCTGTGGAATTCCGATAAGATATCAAGTTTACTAATAATCATGTTATCATTTTGTCTGTACTTTTCTTGGTTTTCCTGCAAGGGCAACTATCCTTTGCTTTTTATTAGAAGAGATGTTTCCATGCAAGGGTTGTATGCCAGACTAGACTGAATGATTATGACTTGTGGTTTTGGTAATTTATTTGCTGATGTCATTTAGTGAATACTAAAATGTGTTTACTCTTTATTTTGTGCTACTGCTGCATTTCTTGCATACAGAGTGAGTATATATACTTCCAAATCTGAGTATTAGGTAGTTTAACTACCCAAACTTACTTTGTTCCGAGGTTACCACATCAGTGTTTTTAATTGCTTTCTGTGCTTTTGATGTTGTGTTTTGTGTGGTTTGTTTTATTTCATCTGGAACTGTTCACAGGACTGTTTATTTGTGAAAAAGCCATCTACTTTTATGTGACATACATTAATATAAGCTTACAGAATCAGTGAAAAGCAGTAATACATTTCACTTATCTTATAGGTTCACAGGTAAGTACTAGACTAGGTGCCCTCTCAGATCATTTTAACCTTAAATATTTTCCTTTTCAAAGGTGAGAATCGAACTCTGTACCTTGTGACTGTGTGGTAAATACCTTAACCATTAAACCAATGCCAAGCCCTTATATTACCCCAACTCCAAAATTACCACCTATAGCAAATCTCAAGCCACTAACCTTAATGCTCCACAGGTAATGAAGAGCAACAGTATGCTAAATGTCAGTGTCCTATTAATGTCTGTATATTTCAGCAATGCTTGTGGATATAATAATAATAATGTTATATAATGACTTCCTGACACATTAGATGCTATGATTTGGCATGCCCATTTTTAAAAACAAAGGTACATGTTACACTACTGTCATTCCCCTGTATTTGACAGAGTACTTAGAGTATGCATTTTTCTATCAGAACACTTAGCATCCTTGGTATTCCAGTAATGTTTTTAGGACACACTTATCATGATTTTGTTCTCACACATCTAAACAAGGCTCGTCTTACTTACACATTTAAGTAATGGTTTCATCTTAATTACATATTTAGGTAATGGTAGCTTTCAGGCTGAAAGGGTGTGCAATTAGCAATATTGTTTTTGACATTTTTGAGGATAAATACTACCTATAAGTTGTTATGATGAAGTTGCTATGAAAACAGAATTGCAGCAGATAGTAAAGACAACAAGGCCTTCTATAGTTATGTAAAGAATCTCCACAGCAATACCCAGATTTGCTCTGAGCTACTGCACAATGGTACCTCCTACACCGAGCGAACAGATATTGCCAATATACTGGCCGACAGATTCAGTGCCAACTTTACCCCTCTCCCCCCGCCAAAGGACCAATCACAATACCAGTAGAGTGCCAGGCACCCAGTATTACTGCTGCACATGTTAAAACACCACCGTCCAAGGCTAAGAATGCAGATTCTATGGGACCTGACAATGTCCTTGACTATGTTCTACATGAACTACAGAGTGAACTGGCACCTCACCTGTGTGCCCTGTTCAAACATAAGCCTCACCTCAGGCTTTGTCCCTACTGAATGGCACATTGCTGCAGTCATCCCTCTCCACAAAGGAGGAGTGGCTACAGACCCTGGGAACTATTGCCCCATTAGCCTGACAAGTCTGATATGCAAAGCTATGGAACGCATCATCATGGACCTAATAAACAAGGCTATAAGGAATCTCCAAACTCTGGATCCCACACAGTTTGGTTTTGTGAAGTGTAGATCATGCCTGCTCAAGTTGGTCGACTTCTTTGAGTCAGTCACCAGAGGTGTGGATGAAGGCAAAGTGGTTCATACAACCTACCTTGATCTGGTCAAGGCCTTTGATACCATTCCACACTCAGGAATCATAGAAAAACTCACTAAACTAGGAATCAACCCCTGTGTCACTAGGTGGGTCACAAACTGGCTCAAAGATAGAACCCACCGTGTGAAAGTAGCTGACTCCAAGTCAGACTATCGACCAGTCATGAGCGGAGTCCTACAGGGTTCGGTCCTGGGTCCTCTCCTGTTTGATATCTATTTCTCTGAAGTCCAGGCCAACATGAAGGGACTCTGGCTGACAAATTTCACAGACAATCGCATGTTGGGAGGTATTATTAACTCTCCAAGTGATGTTGACATCCTACAAAAAGGCCTCACTGAGACCAACGACTGGTGTCAGAACCATGGCCTTAAGCTTAATGCCAAAAAAAGTGTCGTCATCCACCTTGGGAAAAACCCGGTTCCCATGAATTACCACATCGATGGTAGTCCACTGAACACAGAAGGCATTATAAGAGATCTGGAAATACAGTGGTCAGATAGTCCTTTTATGTGGCACATCTCATTACTAAGGGTTTTGCATCCAGGAAGAAAGAGGGCATTGTCTTCCTCTACTCTTCCCACATTAGGACAATCATTGAGTACAATTCCCCATTTGGCATGCACCTCACTAGGCACCTGCAACAACTGGAGAGTCCGCAAAAGTACCTTACAAAGAGGATCGTAGGCCTTAAACATTTGTCCTATATGGACAGACTCAAAAAACTCTAACTATTCTCTGTCTCATATTGCCTACTTAGAGGCGATCTCTGCTTGACTTACAAAGCCATGTCTGACCTAGCTCTGTTAGAAATGCTACAGCTAAAGAAATCCCAATCTCTCCGCACCATACTCTCCAGAGACCTCAACCTCATTATCACAATCAACAGAACATGCTGGAGGGACAAGTTCATAACCCAGAGACTGCCCATTCTATGGAATGGACTTCCCATACATGTCAAATAGAGCACCTCACTGGCCCTCTTCAAGAGAAATACTGATGAGTGGATGGGAAATAGAAAATTCACCCAGTGGATCACTCCAGTGGCTCTACTCAACAGAGACACTGGGAACTAATGTCGGGTGGTACGATGCCAGGGTAATCCTATGGGCTATGCTTATAAAGGCTCCAGGGCCATTAGCCTAATACACACCTATGAACCTATGACCTACCTGCTTTATGATGAACCTATAGTGCATTTCATAATTTTGTTCTGCATGTGGAAACTAATTATTTGTCTGGGGAATCAGTGCAGGATGTGATACAAAACATTATATTGCCTGAGGTGCAGTATAAGATCAGTCATTTATTAACATTTTTAAAAGTGCTTCGAGCACTGAGGGGTAGTGGGCAAGGAAGGATAATCCTAAACAATGCTACAGTTGGCAAACAGAATGAGCAAGTATTTGGAGGCATACCTCAAAACCTCTTAGTGCAAAAATCTGGACAGCGCCAAGAATAATGGGGAACAAAGGCCCAAAAATAGGGACAGATTTTAAATATTTCTCTTATAAACTTGGAGCACTGCTAGAATAACAGGCTTTGCATTAGCATTCATTTTCTGAAGTATATGAAACCCGAAAACTCAAATGGCTGTCATTATTTAATGACTTAGAACTCAATGAGTTGTGATAAAAACACAGATTTTATGAGGAATGGACTAAAAATAGGAGGCAAAAATCTGGACATTCTGTGGAAAGTTGGACAGTTGAGAAGTATGTTTGGAGGGGGAAGTGCTTAGGGAAAAACTGAAAAGGTACAGTAAGAGTGTGCTGCCTATGCTAAAAAGAGGTTTAGAGAGAAGGGGCAGAGGATTTGTTACAAGAAAGATGGAGCGGGATGAGATCTGATGGAGGTGCAGAGAAGGACAGATGGATGGGAGAGTGAAGAAAGGAAGCTAAAGACAGGAAATATGAGGCAAAAGTGAGAGGTATGTCATACAATGAGAAAGGTATAGGGCCAATGTGAATGTTTCAAACTTACAACCATTCAACCTCCAAAAAAGGAAATGTGGGCAAATAGTGAAAGACATGGGATATGAGGATGTCATATTCAGAGTATTAAGGAATGATAAGTTATGAAAGGGTGGAAAGAACTGGCAATGTATATGGTGAAAGTAATCAGCTGTAACATGGTAGAAAATAAGAGTTCTGGGCTGAGAGGTGCGAATGAAGATGGGTTGTATAATATTAGTTAATTTATAGTTAGAATGGAAGAGGACAGAGGAGGATAATAGTGGAAAGATACTGCTTACAAGTTTCCTAGGGTACGTAGGATACAAAGTTACTTAATTATGGAGGTGGAGTGGGGGAAAAGACAGTGATTGTTTTGAGGTACTTTAGTCTGCCAAAGTCTTACTGGAGTGAGCCATGGATGAAGACTTAGATGAAAAATTAAATTATTAAGGTATTTCAGTGGGAATTTTTTTTTTCAAATACATTGGAAAGCCAATAATGAAAATGTGGGTGTTAGGCAATGTACTTTGTAAGGAGGAAAAGGTATTGGACTTTGGAGTCCCTTTGGATAACAATCCTGATGCAGGCTGCGGTGGTGCAGCGGTTAGCATTGTCGCCTCACAGCAAGAGGTTCTCCCGTTTGATTCTCAGCTGGAGCACCTTCTGTGTGGAGTCTGCATGTCCTCCCTATGGTTGAGTGACGTATAAAGACATGCAGGTAGGTGGGTGTGTGAATGGGTGTGCCTTCTTTGAAGGTTGGGTGTTGGGCTGGCAACTCGACACTATAAAAGTACACTGCCAATCATTAGCAGACCAGAGTTCTGCTGTGGCGACCCCTAACCAGGAAAAGCCGAAAGACATTACTATGGAGAACTATGATAAATATACTTTATATATTTATAATTTATATATATATATATATATATATATATATATATATATATATATATATATATATACACATACACACACACATAACTTTACGTATACACATATATATATATATATATATATATATATATATATATATATATATATGTGTGTGTGTGTGTGTGTGTGTGTATTTATTTGTAGGCATCCTGCTGCAAAATTATAGAAGGGCTTATTATATAAAATTAGGGAGATCCTTTAAGGAGGTGTTGGGCAAATGAGGAAGGAATAACTGGGTAACTGAACTCTTGTAGGTCATTTTAAACACTGTGCAAGGTGGTATAGTGAAAGGTTATAGACGGGAATGAAGGAAAGGGATAATATGAGGTCAGTATAGTAAATGGTAGTGTGGGGAATGTGATATAATCTGTAAAGAGATACTGGTAAAAAAAGAGGCCATCATAAAGAAAAATGCAAGATAATGAAAAGAACTAGAAGGACAGCAAGACAGGCTAAGATGAAGTTGGGAAAAGATTTGTCGGTGGCAAATAGAGAAAATTAAAAGCATTTTTACGTATTTAGGGGGAGAGAAGGAAATATTTATCCTCAACAAATTAAAATGGGCATTACAGGAATGAAGAAAGTTGAAAAACAAAGAGGGTCTCCTAACAATTTCTTTATATAAATTGTGCACGGAAAAATGAGAGTTCATCTTATGAGGGAAAATGTGTATATAATGATGGCTGTTAGCATGTGCTATGGGACAGCATTGTGTACCTCACTTTAGCACTATGCATAGTAATGCTATAAGGGAAAGTGATGTTAGGCCTGCAAACAAAATTAGGTCCCCTACTGCTGTGTGGGTGACAGCTCCTCAACCAACTAGTTCTCTCTCCTCCTACACTGATCAAAACAAGAGAGAAGTAAACTGAAAAAGTTAATCTCTGCTGGAGAGAATTAGCATCCACTATGAAGTGATGTCAGGAGCAGTGATCAGAGTACTAAGAGGAAACAAAAAGGCCTAATGCACCAGGTAAAGTAGCTGATGGTACGCAGGCTTAGGAAAAAGACCTAGGAAGAATGTCTAGGGACAGAGGTGGTGTCAGTGAGGTTTCATACGTTCTGTAACTACTTGCTGGAATAGTGTCAAACATCTGTTCATCTTTCCGATGACCTGAAAAATAAAATACATTGAGGTGGCAGTACATTCACTTCAGGAGGTGCAAATCAATGGAGAAATGGGGAGAATGTTTATGTACCAAACTGATTATTCCCCTTTTCTCCAAGACTGTGCAGTCTTACAGTTAGTACATTTACATTCAAAGGTATGGAGGGCAGAACCTCTCACAGTGCCTGTGCCCCTCCCCCCCAAAAAAAATAACTGAGTGAACTAGTTAATGTTACATTCACTGGACTAATGAAGACAGATGCATATATCTCAGTCTGCAGACAATGAAAAAGATACAAAAGCTCTTGAAAAGCAGCTATGTCCATCCAAAAATCTGCACATCTTATTAGCATGAAGTTTGAATACCAGACATCACATAACCTTTCCTGCTCCCAGTAGGACTGTAGGATACTGCTCAGAGAGACATTTAAAAAATCAGTGTAATAAAAATGATGGAAAAATATAAGCAAATTGTCAAAGAGATAGCATAAAATCTGAAGATTTTAATGAACTGTAGTACACAATTTTACCAGACAAGGTAATTTATTTTTGCTTCTGAAAGGGGGAGATGTAAGAGATGTGTCCTCTTTCTTTAAAATTATTGATGTCACTAGTATGTTGGTCATGTAGTGCAGTGTAGTTTTCTATGGACTTGACAACTTCAAAAATCGTGTGATGAGGGAGATTCTGAAAATTGTGAGAAGGGGTAAATCAAGTCTGAAAAATAAGGTATACCTCCAAAATTAGGTACATCATGTGCAAGGGTAAATAAGGCCTGAAAATAGATCTTCTTCTTATTTCGGCTTTTCCCGGTCAGGGGTCGCCACAGCGGAGCATCTGTCTGCTCATGATTGGCAGTGGAGTTTTACAGTGTCGAGTTGCCAGTCCAGCGCGCAACCTTCCACAGAAGGCACACATATGCACACACTCACACCTAGAGCCAATTTTGAGTGCCAATCCACCTACTGCATGTCTTTGGGATGTGGGAGGAAACTGGAGCACCCGGAGGAAACCCATGCGACCACAGGGAGGACATGTAGACTCCGCATAGAAGGCACCCCAGCCGAGATTCAAACCGGAGAACCTCTTGCTGTGAGGTGGCAACGCTAACCATTGCATCACCGTGGCCGCCCATTATGCTCTCCAAAATGGGGGCAGTTGAGAGCCTAGCCAATTTCCCTTTTTGTGGTCCAAATAATCTTTCCCATTTGGTTATAAATTAGCCTTACCCAGCCCATGGTCAGTAATTATATATTACACCTAATGGGAATAACTGAGATCATACCATGCATAATCTGAGGGGACCCATGCATGGGATAAAGTATTTAGAAGTTCCCTCTGTCCATTAATAGTATAGGGGGCAGTTCTGGGGTAAATTTTCTGTTTCCAATCCAGAGATCCAAGTTGCCCTTGAATATGGATGGGGTGAGTATTGTTTTACAAAGACTGTAAATTTTAATTGTCAGACATTAGGATAAGAAGGAAAGGACAGATTCTTTTCCACCATCCATTCCAGTAGCCCATTTCATTGGTTCACCACCCTCTTCCTAAAGAAGTCTTTCACAGATCCAAGGAGAGGTTGGTTGCTACGATCTGCTGCTTATACCTCATCTCTATGCTTCTTGTTCTGGATAACCCCTTTTATATCTTCCAGACTTGATCTTGTGCATCTTCATATCTCTTCTGGTTTCATGAGAGAACAGCTTTAGTTCCTTTAGTCTCTAATCATTTTGTTTCCTCTCCACCCATGCAGCCTTTGGCTCCCTCTCCTCTTATATCCTTCCAGCAGCTTGTTGTCCATTTCCTTTTAGAGAATGGGTGACTGTACATTGACACCCTGATTGGAGAATGAATGTTCTCCAGCAGAATGTTAATATAAAGGTAATGGCCGCTGAAAAACGAATCCGCTGCCATTATCAAGCTGCCATGGAGCACATACTGAAAGAAAGCTAATGGCCGCCATCATTTTATGCTCACTCAGCAGCACTTTTGCTTAGTGAGTATAAAATAGAAAAAGAAAATTAATAAAAAATATAGAAAAGTGTGTGTGTTTGTCTGTGTGTGCATGTGTATGTGTGTATAAAAGTGGGAGTAAAGATCGATCAAACCATTATTTTACACTCGCTAAGCAGTGCTTCTGCTATTTTGCGAGTGTAAAAGTAAATGAAATGTAAAAAAAGAAAGGTGTCTGTATGTGTTTATGTTTCTGTCTGCACATGTAAGTGTATGCATGCTTACATGCATGAAAGTGGAAGTTTGTGCGTGTGTGAAGAGTGCTAGCAATCGAGCAGTGGCAGCAGCAGCAGCAGTAAAGAGGTTTCCATACCACTCGACCTCTTAGCTCAAGAAATCTGGATAAAGCCTAAAATAAAGAAAAAGGCTAAAAATAGGAACATATTTTAAATATTGCTCTTATAAAAGAAAAGTGTGTGTGTGTTTATGTTTCTGTCTGCATGTGCAAGTGTATGTGTGCTTGCATGCATGAAAATGTGTGTGTGTTCGCGCGTGTGTGTGTGTGTGTGTGAGTGTGAAGAGTAAGTGTGATCAAGCAGTGGCAGCAGCAGCAGCAGCAGCAGCAGCAGTAAAAAAGTTTGCATACCTCTCGACCTCTTAGCTCAAGACATCTTCATAAAGCCTAAAATAACGGGGAAACAAAGGCTGAAAATAAGAACCGTTTTTGCTCTTATAAAATTACAAAGTTACTTGAATAACAGGATTTCTGTCAGCATGCATTTTCTGAAGCGCAAGTGTGTGCGTGCATGTGCATGTGTGTGTGTGTGAGAGAGTGAGATCAAGCAACCACTGGCAGCTTTAGTAAAGAGATTTTTAATACCTCTCGACCTCTTAGCTCAAGAAATCTGGATAAAGCCTAAAATAAAGGGGGAACAACTGCTCAAAATAGGAACAGATTTTAAATATAACTCTTATAAAATTACAAAGTTGCTTAAATAACAGGATTTGTGTAAGTATGAATTTTCTGAAGGAAATAAAGTCTGCAACTCAAATGTATGTCATTAATTAGTGACTTCAATCCCCAATGACTGGCAACAAACCACACATTTCAGAAGTAAGGGACCAAAGAATGAAGTAAATATCTAGATATTTTTTGAAAACCTTATATTTTGAATGTAAAAAACTTCCTCCAGCACCATTTACATATGATAAAGCAAGTCTGAAACATTAGGCAGTGGAACTAATTTACATCAAAAATATATATAAAAAAATAATATAGTAATAAAAAAATAAGTAAAACACAATTTTACAGACAGCCCATTCTCTAAGTGCAATAATGCCCTCCAGTGTGTGTGTTACTATATAAATAACACCCTTCCAGGGGTGTAGAGGCCTGACACCTGCATCACGGTGCCTCTTAACACCCCTGGATGGGCATTATTATACAGAAACACATACCCTGTTGGGCATTATTGCTTGCATATGGCCTCCAGAAATGTACACATTACTCAAAGTCTGGATGGACCAGAATCCAGTACTGCTTCTGGAGTGCATCTCATTGAGTATAAACTGTAACATTCTGTTGGTTGTTGTCACTGCTCTCTCATTCTGCTCCTCGTGTACTGTGCAGGTGTGATCAGAAATCCAGATCCCTTTCCTGCTATGCTCCATCAGTTCCACTCTCCCAGCTAATCTATTGTACAAGAACCACTATGGCCAAGGTGCAGTACTTTGCCTTGGTCTGAAATAAATCTCAACTGCCACCTTTTAGCCTAATTGGTCAGCCTCCAAAGCTTTCCATAGATACTTTCACCCCCCTCTTCAACTGTTACCACTAATTTTGCATATTCAGCAGAGAAGCTGAGCCTGTTCTATATTCCCTGAGATAAGTTTGAAATGAACATACCAAGCAAGTTTTGACTCAGGACCAAACCGTACATTATCTAACTAGTCAGTTTCCTTATTCCCAACAGTGTCTCTTTAAGCACTGCCCTCTGTGACCCACCATTTAACCATGCAGCAGTCTAGTTCCTTACTTCTGGCCCTACCACCAAACTATCCAGTTTTCATAGCAGACTCCTGTGTTGGACAGAACGTAGGCACATTACAGCTGGAGAAAAAGCAGTTATTACCATCATTGTGCAGAGTACCCCCTCCACTAATGCATCCAGTCAGAATGAAGTTTATCAGTGACAGCAGATGAAGGTACACAGTGTAAGATGTGCAGCCATCGTACATCGTCTCCCTACCATTAGAATCTGATCCTGTATATTCTACCACACTGTTATGTAGGCTGAATAAAGGAATGATAAAGATATAAAGACCTCAAGCATCATTCAGAGTGGTGAGATGGCACAGCCTACTTTCTCTGATCTTAACACCTTTTCATAGCAAAAGACTAATCCACTATATTGTCATGGTGGACAAATAAGAGGCCAGGCAGTGCTGTATCTCACCATACACCAAATTTTCTTTCTAACATAATGCCAAAACTAACCACATGGTACAAATAACCCTGACCAAAGAACTGTATTATGATTCTGCATTACCTCTGTAACACATTAGTGGTATGGTACAGTATCAATATGTATTTTTAAAAACAAGATTGTTTCCAGAACATCTTGTTGTCACAACTGCCACAGCAAAACCATAACTAGGTGTGGATATTAATTTCTGCTAGCAATGATTCATAAACTAGAAAAGAACAAACCACTCAGCAGCGTTGCATACGTGCAAAGATAATGCATCCTATAAAATTCTGCAAAGGTAACTGAAGCTTTAGCAGAATACGCTCTTTGAATCATAATACAAATAGTATAATATATAAATGAAAAGTATCACGGTGTCTGCCCCAGATTATCTGCTAGCCATAAATAAATCAAAGTTGGATGGAGTTTCTAATATCTTTGATTTGGAAATACAAATGTAAACAGCTTCCTGATTGGGTAGTTTTAGTTATAGCCTGCTCCTTTAAATGAAGATAAAGGAAAGGGCTGGCACTTTTAGTTTAGTGCACTGTCTGGTCTCACAACAAGTACAAAGAAAGGCTTGATAAACAGAGCCCGCCTAGTCTCAGGTAAGACTGCATACTGTTTGCAGCTTAGAAGAGCCTGAGGATTTTGATGGCTTCCCTATACTGAATGAGTACAAACGGAACGAGGAAATGATTCTCTGTGCACAACTCAGTGAATCTGAACTTCCTGATCACCACTGCTACAATGATTATTTGTGCACCAGCAGTGATTACCATTTTTTTTAGATATTTCTCCCGTCTTCACATTGGTACAACTCTGGAGTTAGTAGTTCTGTGGATGTGGACTCTTGCTCTCCCTATATGATACAAGGGACCAACACCACCTGCAAAAAATGCTCACATTTATTTTTTTTCTTCAAGTTGATTTTCTGGCCACTTGTGCTTCATAGGTTGGTGCCTCATTGAGTAGTAACTCAACAAATCACAATAAAACCATATTTGATAGACGTTTAGTATACATAGATATACATTATATTATAATGGCCCCCTTGGTATGTACCTGACCAGGCACATATAACAACTGCAATGTCCTAGGCAAATTGCCTCAAACCCATATCTCTTTATTTTGTTTCCTACAGACTACTGAGAAGCATTTTAAACCTGGCATATAAGGTGTACTTCGATCCTGCACTGACGGACCTTGTGCATATCCAGAAAATGAACAGCACCTGAACTACTAGATCAAAGGATTTAAATTTTGCTTGTGACTTAAATAGAGTATGTTGGAGGGACAGGTATGTTTCTCAGAGAATTCCCATTCTCTGGAACAGGCTTCCCATCCATGTCAAGTAAAGCCCTTCCCTCACCCTATTCAAGCACAACCTGGACCAGTGGATGGGAAATTGGAAATTCACCCCTGGTGTGTCAGCTATGTCTCTGATGGACAGAGGCAGTCATTACATCAAGCCCTAACTAACATACACCCCTTAAAATAACCTGTAAGACACAGTAACTCATAGGATACATTTGGATTGCATGGCTAAGTTTATAAGGGCACCAGTGGTCATTAGCCTAGTATACGCCTATGAACATATAAGACTGCCTACAGCAGAATTGTCTTGCAAGAAGGAATAAAAGTAGTACAACATAAACCAGCTCAAAACAGGGCTATGTCAAATACTTTAGAATGAAATTCAAGTTACAAAAGGGAACAATAATTTTCTTTTGAAATATTCAAGAAAAACTCCTTTAGAAACACCTATAATGTTATCCTGGAGACCAGTGATGGATCCACAGATGCTACTGGCAAGTCAGAATACATCATGATGTACAAATAATACAGACCCTTGCAGCATTGTTGAATACAGTCTAAGCTTTATGAAAGTTATATTTGTGGCCCTAAAAGACCCCAAAAATTTGAAATTGAAAGAGGTATGGGGATAAGATCTACAACTGCAGCCCCCCTTGACTTTGTGAAAGAAAACGTGACTTAATGAGATACTTAGCTAAAAGCAGGAAGTTTTAAATATTCATGTGGAAGGGTCTCCATAAATATTTCTACACTCTTTCCAGAAGAATATGTTCCCTGGAGCCCAAGATGCATGCTGGATCCATGACTCTGGAAAAAAGAGATACCGAGAAGCGTATCTTCTGGTCATATCCCAGGCTGCAGCAGTTTAAGAAATATTTGCAGGTGCTGATTAATCAGATCTTTACTGGGGAATGGGGGGGGGGGCGCTTCAACTCATGGAGATATTGTTTCTCTTAGGAAATGCTCTCAACACCCCCCCCCCATCTAGACGTGATGAACAATTACTATTCCCGGTTTTGGATGTTGCCAAGAAAGCAATTACTAATGCCTGGAAAATGGACAGGATCCCAGATGATGATCAGAATGCAGAACTCCTCAGGGATCTTGAGCTGAAAAAGAGGGTGGACAGCTATGCTGAGCAAATTTTAGCACACAGTAAAAAAGAACAGAGATGACCATCTCTTGATCACTGTGGGAAGAGGTTCTTCGGCTTGAGGAAGGTAATGGGGGCGATCTGTGTCACTATATCAAGTTTTCAGAAAGATGATATGATTGAATTTCTGAAAACTTGAACATTACAAAAAAAAAATCAATCTTTTTTACATGTTTGCAGGGAAAACTCCTCAGTGCCCCCCACACTCCCTGTAAATTAAATATACCAGCTCTGAGATTACACTACAATGGGGAAAACAGTAAATTTCCCGATCCTAACTATACCACAATTTCCATTCAAAAGCTTTGAGTTTTCAGAAATTCGATTATATTGTCTCACCAATATGAATTTCGAGTTTCTGAAAACTCGATCAACTGATAGGGATTCATAGGAGACCGCAGAAGTACCAAATCCATGCATAAAGTAGACTAACTGCCCAAGATGGCTATTGCACAAAAGATATTGAGCATGGAAAGAATTGTCATTATGCATGTTGTAATTATGTAGCTCACAAATAAATAATACTGTGCCTCCACGTTCACATATATGTATATAAAGTTGTATTAAGTCAAATTTTTCACAACAATGAGAACATTTTCTATTTTGACAAAAAAAATTTCCAAGCAAAAATCATTTTTCTTTAGGCCTGCCAACATCTGGATAAAAACAAGTCTCTACTGAGATCAGATATAAACATTCAAGATCTGGTGTGGAAAGTCTTCAACATAATTTGTAGCACTCTTGCTTGTCATGAATTAAAAGATTATCTCTGACAGTAAAGTACAGAAAAACATGTTCACTAGCACCCTGAGATTAGAGAACCACGGCTGCTTGGGCCAGAACAGAGCAATAAAAACAAAAAGCCTTCACCTTCCCTAGTGTAAGTACTAATAACTGAACCAAAGAGAATTATGGGAATGCATAAAGCAGTTTGTCTCCCAAAGATCTCTTTCTGCTGCCCTTAAGTAACAAAGAAATGGAAAAGACTTGTGGATTAAACTGACACTCATGATCCAGATGAAATAGTCACCAGAAAGTGTTTTCTAATTCTTTCTTCCTGAAAGTTGAATTGTTTACAGCTGCAGATTCATAGGTAATGCTAAATACCATAATTGTGAGCAAACCCCATAGCTACATGACTATTCTATAAGGTCAATATGACTTTTTACCTCTTTGCTTAAGTATCATGTAGTGGCTAAGCTGTCCATGTCCAGTAAAGTATTACTGACCTCACATCTTTTTCAACTTCTGTGTCAGAAGCACTGTGAAAATTTGCATCAGATTTATAAACATTATCTAGAAAGCTAATTTACTGGAATAAAAGATGGACCACATGCATACTCATTCTGGAATTTGAGATATTTATCATCAAGTTGATTGTGATCTAAAATTATAATTTTGTTAACCTTGGTTACCAGATAAAGCTTGTTATCAGCTCATAGGCCTAGTTTTCTACACTAAACTGAAGGACTATTAAATGGAGATATCGGCCTAATGATCCACAGCTTTCTGAGTTAATGCTGGAACTCCCTTATTTGAAGTCTGGCTTGAGGTACCATGACTATGTTGACCATCATATAATACTCCTTGTTGAAACAGGAAATGCCCACACCCAAATATACCTACAGGAAATGCCCCACTGAAACAAAAGGACCATATGAAGGATCCTTTGATGGGTTAGAAAGGAATTCTGTTAAAATAAATCTAAAACAGGTTATGAAAACATGCACTTTCACTGAAAAACAGGGAAACCCATGCACTGACTTTGACAAAATTAAAGAAACTTCTTAGGGGATCCCAGTCACTGGTGTGCCAGAAGGAATCCATCATATCATTGGACAACATCCAAGGGATACAAGTTATTTTGTGAAACATTTTGAATGTTGAGTGCCACATCATCAGCATCCAAAACATTGAAAAAAAGTGTTTTTTTTTTTGGGGGGGGGGCAGGGGGACAAGTCACCTGCTAATTACAATATACTGACTCTGAGATTGCACTACAATGGGGAAATGGACAATTCCTCATTCCTGCTGTCCCACAATCACACACTGTAGGTTTTTCCATTTATTCCTACATATTTACATTTCCAACATCAATGTTTTGGTTAGAGGTTTTGTCACTCAACATTTAAAACTATCAAGATATTGTCATGGACCCAGTTCAAGAACCATATGGCATCAGTCATGACCTCCTGGATAGTTAACATATGGAACCTGATGTAGTGGACATGGCTGAGGCAGTCACTAAAGTCCAAGAAGGAATGGATGCATTCTGTCCCTTTCAAAACTAAGTAGAGGCAGGAATGTATCCTTTGGTTTTAAGCCTCTCTAGCCCATTTGAAGGGCAGAATCTTGGCTATTCCCAAGAACTTTTTAGAAATGGCTTATATTTGAGAAGAGTCCCTTCTTGAGAAGGAAATAAAAGTGCTGATGTGGCAATGTGTAAACATTTCAAGAACCCACCAGTTATTTGTGATGGTCTTGTAGCTCAGGATAAATCTGTAGAACTGCTCCACATGGAGAACAATGAGCAATAGTCTGCCAGCAATGGGGCTGCTTTCCAGGGATATTCATCCAGCTTAGCCCAAGATTAAAAAATGTTTGATGACCAAAACCTGGCCTGAGGTGGTATTTATACTATTGTACATGCAGAATAATGTTTATGAGGAGGAATGAGGTTTAATGGAAGTCAGGAATTGAGAAATGTATCTGATGTTGAAGTGAATGACAGTTGCTATAAATTAAGAAAACATCTGAAATGATAATTTCTGAAAAAGTGTTAATATAGTTTGTTTTATTAATGTATGTATGCCTATGTCTAAAGTGATTAATTTAATAAAGGTGTTAAAAAAACAAACAAAAATTAGGAAACTGCTTATTATATTCTTGGAGGCAAAAATCTCCCACACAGTAAATTCAGACACCAAAATTGTCAGCAGTACATCACATATCACACTTCTTCAAGGCTATCACAATACACATAATCCATCACATGCTGTGGTTCTAAATATTAACTCAACCAAACATTCTTGTTATAGGTGACTCCACTGTAAGTCATATAATGTGTTCTTACCAGGCTGAGAAAGGAAAGAATGACAGTTAGTTGCCTGTCTGGTGCCACGACCTGCCAGATCACACATACACTCAAATCCTTGAACAGCAAATACCAGTATGACTTTGCAATGGTTCATGCCAGTGTCGATGTAAGAGACATGATGGAGCTCTCAGACTATATCTGAAAGGCAGATATGAGTCGAGCATTGAGCAACATTCTACCTTCTCCAATGATGATGCCACAATATGAACAAAAAATAATTAACTTCAATAATTAGCTTAGTTTTTTGTGTCATTCAAAGCAGAATTCCCAATATTTGTCAGCATGGGAGGATATAATTGATAGACCACACTGCTTTGCTGGAGATGGCCTGCATCTGTTCCCTCTTGGGATTCAATTATTAACAAAGACATTGTCCACTCCCATTGTGCCTTTTTTGGGCAATACAAACCTTATAAATTTATCAATGTAACAAAACAAGCAAAAGCAAATATAAAGGTGTTACTGATCAATGCTAGGAGCCTAAACAAGAGACTCCACTCACTACAAGCCCTTCTCACACTGGAGGGTGCTGACATTTGTGTAGTGACTGAGACGTGGTTTAAAATGGTGGAGAGCAGCACTCTGGCTGTGCAGATCAATAATGCCTTCCACACATTTAGATCACCCACTGCCCAGGAGTGGAAGAAAGGTGAAGGTGTCTTAATCTACATCCAGAAGAAACTCACATCAAGGCTGTTAAAACAGCACAATGTGCTAAAGCTTCTTCATGTCGAAATAACCACCAGAAAGATCCCATACCATGTATTAGCTAGATATAGAACTCCGTCTATGTCACAAGAAAGCCACAGCATATATCCAAAGGAACTAAAATCACTAGTATTCAAACCAATCCATTTTTCTAGGTGGTCTAAACTATCTATCTATAGACAGGGAAACCTAAACCACCACTAGTGCACAAACACAGAGATTCCTGGACTTTCTCAATACAAGTGCTCTGGAACAATTAGTCACAGAACCCACTAAGGGGTATAACATCTTGTATCTTCTCCTTACTAATATGGAACATCTTGCACCATCCCTTGTGTATCTTCATCCCTTGTTAGGTCTAACCATAAAGCACTCTCCTTCTAAATAAAACTGAAACCAGAGGCTGCCTCCACCTGAAGTACTTTTAGAAATTTTTTAAGACAAGCTACCTACCCCTAAGTGATACACTGGCAAGCTTGAAATCCCCACCAAACCCAATAAACTCTGCTGAATATGGAGGAATGTAGGCCGTCACACTATACTAGCATGTAATCAGTTGCAGAGATGCAGCTGTACCCCATAGGAATAAGTACAGGGAAAACCCACATGGTGAAACCATAAATCAACAAGCTTTATAAAAAAAGAAAAATAATTTTGACCAAAAGTAAGAAAAGTAATTCCCAGAATGATAGAGCCTTTGTCACTGAAATAAAAAAACAAATTCAGGAACTTAATAAAATCTAACAAAGCCAAGTATGAGGATAAAATTAACTACCCAAGCCAAAAACAGTCACAAGGCATTTTTTAGTTATGTTTGTAATCTCAAAGCTCACTGGAGGAAAGCACTGAGCTGATTGTGAGTGGTGTTACCTATACTGAGGCTGAAGCTATAGCAAAACCTACTGGATGACAAATTTAACTCTAACTTTACCTTTCTCTCCCCTCCATCTGTCCCTCAAGATATACATGAAACTGCCTCACCTCCAGCTATCATATAAGACAAAGTCCTATCAAAAGCTAAATAAACATCACTAATTAGTCAAGACAACATCCCTGGATCCATTTTAAATAGCATGAAGCATGATTTAGCCACACCCCTAACAACTATTCATTTTCAGCCTTCAAACAGGTTTTGTACCAAGCAAACGGAGAACAGCTACAATCATTCCACTGCATAAGGAAGGGCCTTCCAAACATCCAGGCAATAGAAGACCCATAAGTCTGACCAGCCTCACATGCAAAGCCATGAATAGACTTAACATGGAACTAATCAATCAGGATACAGGGAACCTGCAAACACTGGACCTGTTTCAGTTAGGATTCATCAAGGGCAGGCCATGTTTACTCAACCTGCTGGATTTTTTTGAAAATGTCACCAAAGCAATGAATGAAGGCAAAATGGTATACACCATATACCTTTATCTGTCCAAAGATTTTGACACAATCCCTTGCTCAGGCAGAGCAGAAAAAGCTAAATTAACTGATAATATATTCTAATGTCACCCACTGGATTGGCAACTGGCTCACAGATAGTACACGGGAAATCAATATACGGGAGGTCACCTCCACAAAAAGACAAGTCACCAGTGAAGTCCCCAGGGTTCTGCCCTAGAACCTGTCTTATTTGGCATCTACTTTTCTGAATTTAAAGCAAATATCAAAGGGCTCTTGATGACTAAATTTGCAGATGACTGCAAGCTAGGAGCAGTCATTTAATCCCCAAATGACTTTTGCCATCCTGCAGGGTCTGTCCCAAACAAATAACTGGTACCAAAATCATGGACTGAACCAACTGCCAAAATGTCATTTATCCCAGTGAACTACCACATTAACAATATGGCCTTGAGAGTTGACCCAGTTATTAGGGATTTGGGAACTTAAGTGAATAGTGATCTAACTTTTTTTTCTCAAAACTTTTTTTTATTTTTCAAATACATTTGAATGAATTCCATAGTATTTATACATAACATCTTAAATAACTATTTACACTATTTACATTAGCCTGACACTATAATAAGAAGTTATGTACCTACCATAATGTTCCATGTTAGTTGTCTTCTTCTCACCTTCTTTCTTGCTGGTTGGGTTCGGAGCCGATCCTCGGCTCCGACTCGGCCATCTTCAAAAGCTTGAGAGCTGCTTACTGGCTCGAGGCTCCCCTATATTCCATGATGCCTGGCGCTAGATACCTAGATCTCATTTGGTAAGTCTAACTGCAGACATAATAATAATACAGGAATCCTGTCCTAGAATGCATAAATCCTACTGGAGAGACTACTAGTCAGAAGGAATAGCCAGAGAAGAATCAGCCAGTGAGAAAAACATAAGGAACTCTTCTTGGTCTACTAGGATAGGGGGATGGAGGGTGGGACGCAAGAAAGAAGGTGAGAAGACAACTGACATAGAATGTTATGGTAGGTACATAACTTCTTAATGTTAAGTTGTCTATCTTGCCTTCATTCTTGCTGTTTGGGACAGCGTCCCTAGCACCTCAATCCTGGGTGGCGCATCAGCACAAACTCTTCAGAACAGTGGACCCAAAATCCGCTCTGCTCCTGAAGGCCACGTCCAGTTTATAATGTGAAATAAAGGTATGAGGATTGGCCCATGTAGCTGCCGCACAAATAGTTTCCATTGGCAATCTTGCCTGAAAAGCCACTGAAGTAGCTAGAGATCTAGTGGAGTGACCTTTTGGTTTAGCAGGAAGCTCTTTATTCCTTAGCTGATATATAAATGTAATAATAGATGTCAACCACCTAGATAAGGTTACTTTCGACTCAGGTAGACCTTGTTTACCCTCAGCATAGGACAGGAACAGCTGGTCTGATTTTCTGATTTGCTTAGTTTTATGCAAGTAAAAACGTAACTGTCTATGAACATCCAACTGATGCAATTTGTATTCCGCCTTGTTGGAATAATTTGGAAAAAACACAGGCAGATCAATAGACTGATTCAAATTATTGTCAGAAGACACCTTTGGAAGGAAGGAAGGATTAGTCCTGAGAGAAACTCTGTCATTGTGGAAAACTGGATAAGGAGGGTGAACACAAAGAGCCTGAAGTTCAGAAACTCTTCTGGCTGAAGTAACTGCAACCAGAAGGGTTTTCCAAGAAAGAAACTTCAAAGAACAAGAAGCTGCAGGTTCAAAGGGGGACAGTATCAGGGAAGCTAAAATCAAATTTAGATCCCACGGAGGCGGAGGATCTCTCACTGGGGGCCTGAGTAAAGTAGTCCTTTTGAGAAAAACTTTACAAAGCTTATGGGACATAATACTAGTATCTGATAGACCTGTATGAAAGTTTGAAATTGCAGCTAACTGAACTCTAATCGTGGCAGAAAAAGATCCAGCATGAAAAAGTTCTGCTAAAAAATCCAAAATATGGTGCACAGGGGCTGAAAAGGGATCTATATTCCTAGCCTCTGCCCAGAAAGAGAAACATTTCCATTTACTAGCATGTCTTTCTAGTGGTAGACTTATGTGATGATAAGATGATTTCACACACTGAGTGGGAGATGTTCGGAAGCCTGGCTAAGGTCAGAAGTGGAGCAACCAAGCAGTGAGCTGGAGAGATTGAAGGGATTGGTGCAGCCCACCCGATTGATGGATCAGGAGGTCTGGAACTGGGTCCAGGGTCTAGGGCTGCTCCAGAAGGTGATGATGCAGGAACGGGAACCAAATTTGTTGAGGCCAGTAAGGGGCAATGAGGATCATCTTGCATCCCAATGTGGTAGCTTTCTGTATTAGTTTGGGAATCAGGGGAAATGGGGGGAATGCATAAAGAAGTCCCTGAGGCCAATCGTGAACTAGAGCGTCTCTGGGGGAGTGTCCGGGAAGAGGGAGGAGAGAGAAGAAATTGTTGCACTTGCTGTTGAAGGGGGTGGCAAAAAGGTCGCAGCAAGGCTGACCCCATTTGCGGAAGATTTGGTCCGCCACTGTCTGATTGAGAGACCATTCGTGAGGCATGAGAATTGCTCTGCTCAGCCTGTCCGCTATAACGTTGGAATTCCCAGGGATGTGCACTGCTATCAAAAACCATTGGGAAGAGATCGCCCACTGCCAGAGTCTGAGTGCTTCTCGACATAGGGGGTAGGACCTGGTTCCGCCCTGCTTGTTGATGTACCAAACTACCGACATATTGTCTGAATTGCAATGGTCCCGGTGGGAAGAGAGTTGTGAAGAGCTTGCAACACCAAAAGCACGGCCCTCATCTCCAAGACATTGATATGCAGATGGTACTCATGAGGCTGCCAGATGCCTTGGACTGTTCTGCCCTGAAAATGCTCCCCCCCACCTGATCAGGGAGGCATCCATGGTCACCATAGCCACTGGAGGAGGAAGACCAAATGGTCTGGCCTGGGGTACTGATGGGGAAACCATCCACCAAGCAAGTTGGTTTTTGCATGTCTGTGTGATCATTATCTTGTGAGACATTGGAAGTTGCTGGAATGACCATTGGGTGAACAGCATCCACTGAAGAATGAAAACGAGCAAGGGGAACTAGTATGATAGCCACTGCCATGAGACCCAAGGTTTTTAGGATGAATCTGGCCTGAATTTTTTTGCATCCTAATAAGACGTGCACATGTCGGCGAATGTCTAGCACTCTGTCTAATGAAAGTCTCGCTGACATGTCCTTTGTATTTAAGTTTGTGCCTAGAAAGGTAATAGATTGACAAGGCGACAATGCAGACTTTCCGAAATTTATTGTGATGCCTAGTTTGGAGCAAGTTTGGATGGTGTAGTCTCTGGCTCGCAGCAGATGATGTCTGGTGGTAGCAGTAAGGAGCCAGTCATCTAAATATGGAAACACCTGTAATCCTTGCCATTTCAGGTGAGCGGTAACTACTGCCAAACATTTGGTGAACACCCTTGGGGCTGTGGTGAGACCAAAGGGCAGAGCTCTGAACTGATAATGACTGGCTCCCAGCCTGAAGTGGAGGAATCTTCTGGAGCATCTGTCCATTTTGATATGGTAGTATGCATCCTGAAGATCTATGGAGCACATCCAATTGTCCTGACCCAGGAAGGGTAAAATGGACTGTAGCGTGACCATCCGGAACTTCGTTCTTTGAACAGACCTGTTTAGTCTGCTGAGATACAGAATGGGTCTCCAGTCCCCTGTCTTTTTTGGTACCAAAAAGAACCTTGAGTAAGTTCCGGATCCTTGCTGGTCTGCTGGGACTGGCTGGATGGCTCTTTTTCTTAGCAGTTTTGATATTTCTTGAACTGCCTGATCCCTTAGATTGGGTGGAACATCTGGAAGGGATTTGTTGGGAATGTAGGGAGTGCGAAAGAAGGGGATTTTGTAGCCTTCGGATATGATAGACAGTACCAATTTGTCTTGTGTTATACTTTGCCAGGCTTTTGGGTACAGCGATAATCTTCCTCTGACTGCCTCTGAAGGTGGACAGCCGGGCAGCACCTCAGGGATGCTGGAAGGGCTTGTCAGAGAAAGATTCTCTTTGGCCCTGATTTTGCGGACCCCCTCTGCCCCGAGGGCAGCGTCTATTGTTTCCTCCTCTGCCCTTGGAGGGGAACTCTCCACGTGTGTCAGGCACAGCTCCCTGGGGTTTCCAGAACCACTCTTCTGACCCTTGGGATACGGTCTTGAAGGAGTGGAAAAACGGACTCCCACAGCAGAGAGAGTCTTTCCTTCCTGCTCACACCTGGTAAGGGTATCCTTCACCTGTGGTCCAAAAAGAACAGAACCATCAAAGGGGGTGCTGGTGAAAGACACCCTGAAGGGTTCTGCAAAGTTACATAACCACATCCAAGCATGCCTCCTCAAGGCCACGCCTGTGCCTGTGGCCCTACTTGCACCATCGGCTGCATAAGAGATGAGCTGCATGGAGGAGTTTACTACCGAATTAAGAGTCACCAGCTGGGAGGCAACCTTAGCCTGGGCCCCCACAGTTGATGGATCTTGAAGGGTATCTCCTAGCGCTTTAAGGAGATCCCTTTGAAGGCAGGTAAAGGGGCACAAGTAGTTCAGCGACCTCATGGAGAAGGTCGCTGAGGAAAACATCCACTTCCCATATCTGTCCATCGTCCTAGATTCTTTATTAGGGGGATGGACAGACGAAGAAGTTTCAGCCAACTCCTTTTTTGTGGCCGCTGCTACCACCATGGCATCAACGGGAACACCCTTCATCAGAAACTGCTTGTCCTGTGGTGCAGTAATAAATTGTGTGGGTCTTCGGGGGGTTGGTTACACTGTGTCTGGGGCTGACCACGCCTTCCAAGCCACCACAGACATCATTGGATCAAAAGGCAGAGACAGCAAGGAGGTGGAGGGTCGGAAACCAAACACGTCCAGGAATACCAACTCATCCTCGGAAGGGTTAAGGGTAGTCCAGTTCCCCCTCTGCCTAAGTATCTCAAGGATGTCTGAGAAAGAGACGTCCTCAGAGGGGGATCTCGGGGACCCTTCCGAATCCTCCAAGTCGGTATCTGAAGTGACAGACTCAGGGGAGTCAACATGCTTCCTCTTGCATTTCCTCTTTTGAGGGGGCTCCTCTGAATGATCAGGGGAGGCCTCGGAAGAGGAAGATACACCCAATGGGGTGCCTTGGAGTGCTTGTTCCCCACACTTGAGGTCTGGAGGAGGGGCAGAGGCAGACGCAGGCACCATGGGGGGAGGAGCCGATGAGGCTGATCGTGAGGCTGACTCAGAGGCCAGCACACTCCTCATGACCTCGAAGGTGCCCTTTCCCGATAGCGGAGAAGGCTCAGGCTCCGAAGAGACTGGAATCCTTCCTGGCACCAAGAGAGACGGCTCCAAAGCCGATTTAGGAGCCAAACTCACCTGTGCCGAAGCTCCGAGAGGGAGAACGGGGTCGGACAAGGGTCCAATGCCACTCACCCCTCGGAGCCAACGAGGGAGTCCCGGTGCCCAGATCCCTCCAAGGACGGCACCATGGAGGTGATCGGAGCCAACGATGGAACCAAAAGGGTAGGTATAGGCATTGACGTTTCCATGATCCAAGCCCCAGCAAGCTCCGGCTCCGAACTCAAGGGATGAGTCGAAGGAGGAACTACTGCAGAGACAGGCGGAGCCAAACCCTTATGAGAGGGGCTGGATAACATTTTAGCTAGGGCCTGCGATTTTAGAAGCCTGCTCACCACTCTCTCCAAATCATGGTCAGATAGTCTAGAAGACCGAGAAGAGTGGGATCGGTGACATCACTCCGACTGTAACAGAGGCGACCCCAGAGCCGAGTGTATCGACTCTAGGGATGGAGATCTAGAGCATTTTCGGCTCCCTGACTGTTCCGACACCAGAGTCAGGGCGACTGGGATACAGGTACTTCGGTTCCAGCTGAAACCGAAGTTGAAGCAGACACCACACCCGACGACGGCTCCGAACTGGGAGCCGACGGCTTTGTTGGCTTAGAGGGTTTCACTGGCTGGGCCTTAGCCGGTGACCATTCAGGTTTGAGCAAACCCCTAAGGATTAGGTTATTCCTACGCTCCTGCAGGACTCTTGGACTAAAGTCGTGGCACACCGAACAAGAGTCCTGCAGGTGTAGGGTGCCCAAACAGTAGACACAAGAAATGTGACCATCTGTCAGTGACATCTTCTGACAGCATGAGTCACACTTCTTGAATCCAGATACTTTTGTATCTTTAGACATTCCTGTAAAAAGGAAATATCAATCACAGAGAAAAAGCAACAGAAGGGAAGTAGGTAACTAGTAAAAAAACACACGCACTCAACACAAGTTACCACACCGTAACAGCACACACACACTATATATTTAAGAAATAGTAACTAAACCTGTTGATATATAACAATTTCTCAAACCCTATACCAGCAACACGAATCAGTGAAGGCAGTCCTAGGTGTAGTGTAAGTTCCACCAATAATTCCACAACCAACTCGAACCAAATGTTTATTCCAAAAATCAGCAAGCAGACAAATAGACAGGATTGAGCGCTTTCATCTCCTATCTGGAGACCTCATCATATAACAATTTCTAATAAAACTACTATATTGAAGAACAAGGATTAGCCTCTAACTAAAAATGGCTACCTTGAAGAAACAAAAGAGGGAGGGGGGAAGGGGAAAACTCTCTAACAAAAAATGAGTTTCCGAGGAAAAGGAGACTAAATTACAAATAGCTAACTAGACCAGTAGAACTACTATAACTACTATAACTATAATACAAAAATTTTATAAAAGCTAACAAAATAGAAAAATATGACCTGAGCCAGCAAAAGCAACCTTGCAGCAGAAGCAGCAAATGAGATCTGGGTTTCTAGCGCCAGGCATCATGGGATATAGGGAGGCCTCGAGCCAGTAACCAGCTCTCAAGCTTTTGAAGATGGCCGAGTCGGAGCCGAGGATCGGCTCCGTTTTTTAATTTTAATTTCCAGTAATGCTGTGGTCTTCAGTAGGCTGTAGAAGTCTTCCAAAGTTGGTATTGTGCTTGTATTCCATCTTCTTGTTAAACACTTTCTTGAAATTGCAAGTACAGTCCATACTAGATACATGTTTGACCTATTCAAATGAGGACCTTCGTTCACATTTAATAATACAAGAGCTCTAGTTAAATAAAATGATTCATTAAATAAAGCTTGTAGAAAGTTATTAATACCACTCCAAAACTGCTTAATTTTAACTGTCAAAAAAATGAGGTTCCAGTTTGCATTGTGTACTTGCTCACATCTCCAACATATTCCATTTATGGAAGAACAAATTTTACTGATTCTGCCTGGGATTAAGAATGCTCTGTGCAAGCATTTCCAATTACACACTTTCCAGTATTGTGTAAAGGATGCATATTTTATCGATAATAAGATATTTGTTTTAATATCTTCAAATTAACTGCATTGACTGTCCTTTTGTGATATATTTCCAATATGAGGTTTTGGGTGTTGTTTTATAGTTTATCAATATTTTGTAAAATTTTGAAATACTGTTTCCCATATCAAAGTAAATATATTTGATTTCAAATATGTATTTCATAAATTTACGTATTTCTTTAAATAAAGAATTGTTAATTATTCTACTTAAATCTTGCGAAAATGACAGAATACTCTGCAAAGTTAGCCAGTTCTGTTGTGGAATTTTGTATGTTCTTTTTATTGCTTGCATATCTAAAACTTTTAGTTCTTTGATTTTAGTTCTTTGGAGCCAACAAACAAATCCTTTCTGTTCCCAGGAATTAATAATTTCTCTATATGTTTTATGTAGAAAGTTCTTTGTGACTATAAACTGTGTTAAAAGATTAAACCAGATTTTTAAATCTATATTTGCATTAAATAGTTTTCCTAAATGAGTCAATGTAATAATTAATCATATGAGTTTTAGTGGATTTAGTTAGGTTATAATGCATATTAATATATAATATGTACCATGGTAAATTGTTTTTATATGTTATTTGAAACATTTTGTGTAAAACAAATTCATTTATTGATATTACAGTTAGTAATTCTTTCCAATTTGCAGAGTAATTTGGATTTATCTAATCTAAGATTGTTTTAGATATTGATGCTTTTATATATGTTTCTATATCAGGAAAGTTTAATCCTCCCTGTTTCCATGGCCTGATATGATGTATTAAAGCTATTCTGTTTCTATTGTGAAATCATAAACATTTTATTAGGTATGAATTTATTTCTTTAAGTAGATTCCTTTCTGGTAACACTGTTGCCAAGGCTATACATAGGATCTTGGGCAGTAAAACCATTTTTATTAACTGTAGTCTATCTTCAAATGTTAATATTATTTTGTTTCATTTTTCCACAGAGATTTTAATTGTATTGATGGTATTATTGTAGTTTTTTGAGACTAATTCATTATTATCCTTGCATAACTCAATTCCTAGATATTTAAAGGTAGATTCTTGTTTCCCTATGATGTGATCCCCCTTAGTCTGTGGTTCTTTTTTTATTTAAAAATAAAAATTTTGATATTGATTTATTGAAACGGAGTCCTGAAGTCATGTGAAATTTGTCAATTAATATATCTAATTCTTCTAATGTCGTTTGTGTATTAGATGTTAGTAATATGTCATCAGCAAATAGCATTACTTTAGAATTGCATTGTTCATAAACATCTATTCCTTTGATTTTTATATTTTTATAAATAGAATCTGCCAATATTTCAATAGCCAGAGCAAATAGAATCGGTGACATGGGGCATCCTTGTTTAATGCCTTTTGTTATATGTATAGATTCAGAGGTAAAATGACCTAATTTGACATAAGCTAAATTATTTGTATATATATTCTTTAGAAGATGAACAAAGGATGCAGGAAATTCAGATAGCATTAAGATTTTGAATAAATAGTCCCAATTTAGGGAATCAAAGGCTTTCTGTATATCTAAGCCAATTTTGAGTGTTTATTTTCTTTATTAACATAATCTATAAGAGAAATTATCCTTTTAATATTGTCATGTGTGTGTCTGATATATAAATCCAGTTTGATCATTATTTATTGTTTTGGATAGTGGTATTTTCATTCTGTTAGTTAATATTGTCATAAATATATTATAGACATTATTCAATAATGATATAGGTCTATATGAGATACAGAGGTTTGGGGATTTGTTTTCCTTTCAGATTGGTGTAATTAAGGAATATCTCCAAGAGGGTGGTATTAAAGCTTGACTGAATTTCTAATAGAGTTTTATGGAAGAGGGATAGTATCTTTGAAGGAAAACATTTATATATTTCCATAATTATGATATTTATACCTGGAGCATTATTATTTTTACCCTCTTTTATTGTATCTGTAATTTCTTTGTAAGGTATGGGTGCTTGCAGATCTAGTTTTAATTTTTCTGGTATTTTTTTATATTAGAACATTTTTCATCTAGATTTAATTGATCAATATGTATATTTTCTTTTTGGAAATGTTCCATATAGTGATTTCGATAGGCATCAAGAATGTCACTTATATCCAAGACATTTTTCCCATTCTTTTCATGAAAGATACTTTTAATGTTATTAAATTTTGACTGTATTTTGATTCTTGTGGAAAAATATGTAGATATTTGGGAGAAGTGGCCAAGGTATTAATTTTTAGTTTTTCTAAAGCTAAACTAGTTTTATGTGTTAGAATTTCATTGTATTTATTGTTTAATACTTCTACTTTCTTTTTCATCTCCAAATGATTTTGATTTTTTTCAGCTTTTACTGATAAAAGTTTGGATTGTAGATCTAATAATTCAGAATCCCATTCTCTGATTTTTTTTATACCAAGTTATGGTTTAACCATATATGGAAGCTTTTAATTATGGAAGCTTTTAATGAGTCCCATGTCATTATTTTATTTATCTCTGTGGTGTAATTAATATCTAAGAAGAACTGTAGTACAGATAATAACCAGGGTTTGAACTCTTTAATTTTAGTTATATATACTGGAATTCTGGAGTTAAAGATTAATAGATTGTACCCATTTTGAAGTTTTAGTATCAATGAATTGTGGTCTGAAAAGGGGCAGGGAGTGATTGAGAAATTAATGATTTTAGACTGTAAGTCATGGGCAGCAAATATTTTATCTATTCTAGTTTGGGTACCAAATCTGATATCTTGATGGGAAAACAACAAAGATTTATTTTCTTTAAATTTGAAAGTATCTATAAGATGAAATGATTCTACCCACTTGTTTAAAGCTTTTGATACAGCAGATGTATCCAGCGGTCTTTTATTTGTAGTTTCAGAAATATCAAATATACAGTTAAAATCTCCTCCAAATATTAAGTTGCCATTATAATTACTGGAAATTAATTCCAAGTGTTTTTTTAACAGTTCCTGTTCCAGTGCCTGGGAACCAGTATAGATTGGCTAGGGTCCATATTTTGTTATTATATTTAACTATTACTAATGCCATAAGACCTTCTTGATCTTCATACTTAAATGATTTCTGGGTTAATCACATTTGTTTTCCATAAAATTGTTACCCATTTTGTCTTTGTCTTATAAGTGGATTGCGCCAATATCATATATTTCTTAGGATTCCATTTGTAATTGTCATTTTTTAAAATGAGTTTCTTGAAGGAAGACAATTTCTGCTTTGTGCAGTTTTAAATATTTCAGTAGATATGATCTCTTGCTAGGATTGTTTAAGCCATTGGTATTTAAAGTTAATAAAGTTAAATCCATCTTAGGTTATTTAGACTATGTATTTTTTGTTTTATTGTGACTATTAAACATTTTCTTCTGATAACTATAAAGTATATTTTGAGCTTTTAAAGGAAATTATCAGTTTTATACTTTGAGTGTTTAACAATAAAGTAATGTTTTGGTCAGGCATACTAAAAATGTTTTTGCAAAATAAACACATTTAAATTAATAATTGTTAACAAAACTAAGATCTGCACTAGCTATATAATGAAAATCATTCCTAATCTGATGAATAAACCTAAGTCTATCAGATTATCACTCATACCTTGACAAGCCAGAACATCTGAGCTCCATTTATTGAATTATCATATGGAGAATATTTGTAATAGGAATAAGCAATATTTATATTATTTTGAACATATATAGTACTATTGTAGATTAGGCAGAATTCTAATACAATATAAATGTCTACTTATTGTATAAGCAATTAATATTTATATGAAAGATAGATGACAATCAATTAAATCATAGTAAAGTAGGATGTATCATATGACAAGCAATTCAATCATAGTAAAGTAGAATGTATCATATGACAAGCAATTCAATCATAGTAAAGTAGGATGTATCATATATAAAACCGCAGTAAAAGATTACAGCACAGTTATTTAACATATTCACCCTTATGATGAAGCCTCTCAAAACTTATTACTTAATATAAATAGATGGCAATAATATTTATACCTAATGTTTATAATGCAATGTATTTTACTGGCTATATCAGAAGTTATATTTCATTGTTTGCCAGCATTTAAGTAATCAGTTTGTTGCTAACTTACTTAAAGCATCAAGTTTGTTTGTTTTATGTGAACATTGCTGAAAGTTAGTGCATTTTAATTATCAGTGCATCCCTCTTCCCCCCATTTCCTACACATACAGATTTTCATATCTGCCATTTCTTATTACAAAATGAGTGAAATTATAGGTTAAAAACAACAGATTCACTTACTGTGATTAATGATTACAAGTTCCCTTTCCATATTCATAAATTGCCATTTTATGGCATATACTGAAAGTTTTTAGATTTAAATGGCAACATTCTATTTTGTATAATCAGCAAAGGTTAAACTGAGTGATGACTGTCAATTTAATACTATTTGTTCAGAATGTGATTGTTACATTCTGTGACATTCCTAGTTCAGGCTTCTATTGTTTCCCTCGAACAACTTTGTCAGTTTGATGTCATGTATAACACATTAGTTATCTTTGTAACAGCTTAAGTATTATGTATGGTCAAGATGGGTTACAAAGCCACAATTCAAGTTAAAGCAATTATATGACTTGTTATGCACATTTACTTATATGAGAAAATCATCATGCTTCCCCTTGATGTTCAATATAGTGTATGTCATTTATGACAAGTTAAAACAGTAGTGTTATTATACACAAGCCCATGTTGTTAAACTGAGTGTCTATTTTCAATTTAATACTGTTTGTTCAGAATATGATTGTTATATTCTGTGACATTTCAAGTTTAGGCTTCTATTGTTTCTCTTGAACAATGTTGTCAGTTTGATGTCATGTATAAAACATCAGTTACCTTGGTAACCACTTAAGTATTATATATGGTCAAGATGGGTTACAAAAACTACAACTCAAGTTAAAGCAATTACATGACCTGTTATGCATATTTACTTATATAAGAAAATCATCATGCTTCCCCTTGATGTTCAATGTAGTGTATGCCATTTATGACAGGTTAAGACAGTAGTGTTATTATACCCAAGCCCATGTTATTAAATCCTGTCTTTAATATCTAAATTCAGCAGACTGCTTCATCTTATATGATGATTATATATTTTATGTCTAGATTTACTAAAATCATACATTACATAACTATTGTGTGTGTGTGTGTTTTGGCTGCTGCTTAGTTATTTGAGAGACCACAAACTGTAATGCTTATTCTTATTATTAGCTCCTTCCAAGCATGTTTATACAGTCCATAGAGTTTAAATTATGAGACCCTTCTAGTTTCTTATTTGTTATAAGTATATTTCCATCCTTACATACACACAAATCGGTACTTCAAGCACAGGCAACAATGCCCATCCAGTTTTGCCAGAATACCATTCACTAGTTCATGTGGTGTGTTTCCAGGCTGTTCTTAAAATATCCAAAGCAATATTTGTCCTGTTCCATTTTACCAGCCTGTTCCATGTAATGGCCACTCTGCCAGTGAACCACTCAACACACCTTCCATTCCCACAGAAGGAAATCTGATGACTCTCTAGCACTTCCTGGCAACCCCAAACACCCCTAGATTCAGCTATCCCCATATGCCCAACACATCCGTGCATGCTCACCTCCCAGACCACTGCAAAGGGTACTGCACAAGACCAAGTGATCTTAGTCTTTTCACAATAACTCAGACTTCCACTCTTATGTACATCCTTAATGTGTTGGACCAAATACATTTTAAATATAAAATTGTGCTTATTATTTTATTTATTTTTTTATCAAGAATTAACTTAATGAGCTAAACGAAGTGTTGGGAGACCATCAATATGCGTACACGTGGTTTAAAACAGCCCTTTAATTATATATATTTTTTTAAAACCAAAAACTTCATTGCCGAGAATCCCCTCGGAGGCTCCTCAGAACCATTAAGCATTATAGTCACTCTGTCTCCATTACCATAGCAACCTGGGAGTGTCTGTTTCTGTTATTGTGTCTGTGTACTGCATACCAGAGGCTCACAAAGCACCTGAAGCAAAGCTTCACATCACTGCAACTTCAAGCCTAAATTCCCTCCCTTTCAGCAAAGCAGCAGCCAGGAAAAGAACGGAGAGCAAACAGATAAAAAAAAAAAAAAAACCTCCCAACAAGCTGCCACAACAAGAAATAATTAAAACACAATTGGCATAACAATGACAAAACAAGTTCTAAACAGTAGGCATGCCAAAAAACAGACTCAGCTGAAGGAAACACACTTTCTCAAATGTGTATGACTCCACAATCCTGATGAATTCCACATATATTAGTGGATGAAAGCACTAAATCTTTTGTACAATAAAGGATTGTGGAGTCATACACATTTAAGAAAGTGCGTTTCCTTCAGCTGAGTCTGTTTTTTGGTGTGCCTGCTGTTTACAACAAGAAATAACACATTCTTCCAGCCTTCCCACCTCTCACTCAGCAGATGTAAAAACAAACTATTCTCTGTCAAGATATCCTAAATCACAGTTTTATCCACCCCTTCCCCTGGATCCAGGCTAAAACACCAAATGTCTCTTCCTAATACACATGAATCGGTAAAACTTGATCACAAGCCGCAACCCACAGCTTCCAGAAGATGAAAATGGCAACATACAACAGCTGCCAGACACAGCTGCATCCACACACACCATGTCAGGCTTAATCACACAGCACTCAAAGCTATGACACCTGCCATAATTGATAACTATGTTTAGACAGAATAATAATGACATTTGTACTAGCTGCCAGACACAGCTGCAGCCACGCACACCATATCTGGATTGATCAAACAGAACTCAAATCTGTGATACCTGCTATAATTGATATTAACTATATTTAGACAGAATAATGATGACATTTGTACTTACTAAGAGCTTGTTACTATTATTTAACCAGGATATACATGACATTTCTAAATCATACTTTAACTGAAGAAGCCATTAGTCTCCATGACAGCATTTTTTTTCATCAGTTGATACTTTGAGAGATGTAGTTGTAAGAGTTATTTTTTTGGGATAGCTATCTTGGAATCAGTTTTTTGTTTCTTCTTTCTAGTATTAGTCCAAGGATTTGTTTCTTTTATTCTTTTAAGAGTAGGGGCCATCCATTCCATTTCTTCTGGGATAGACACTATGTTGTTTTTTTTTTTTTGTTGTTGAATATAGTAGCTTCTTCTAAGTCATTAAAGGTCCTCATCTCATTGGCAAAAAGTATTTTTTGTTTCAACAGTTTTATTATTGGCCAGACATTTTCCCTTTGTTCTAGTATTCTGGAAGAATAATCATTGTCAAACCTTATCAGGCTTTGATTGTATTTTAAGGGTGATTTTCTCCAAGCAGATTTTAATATTAGTTCCTTGTCCAGAAATGAAAGAAATGTTATAACTATGGCTCTAGGTGGGGTATTTATTGAGTTAGAAGCAGGTTTCCTCGGTGCTCTATGTGTCCTTTCAATTCCAAATGAAAGTCCCTCTTTCAAGTCTAAATATTCAGGAATCCAGGTTGTTAAGAATGAAATAATGTCTTCTCCTGCAGTGTTTTCAGGCAGACCAAGGATCCTTATGTTGTTGCCCCTTTTCCTGTTTTTTAAGTCATCTATTTCCTTAAGCAGCCATGTATTCTGTTTAAGCAGAAATTCTTTTTGGAATTTTTCTTCTTTGAGTCTCCCTTCAATGTCATTTAGAGAAGTCTCTATATTTGTTATTTTTGTATGGTGTTGCTGTAATAGTTCCTTAAGAGTATCAGTCTGTTTTTGAGAATTTAATTTGAGATTTTCTAAGTCATTTTTAAAGCCATCCATCTTCAAAGATATTTCCTGTAAGGTAGATTATCATTTTTAAAACCATCCATCTTCAAAGATATTTTCTGTAAGGTAGATGTCATTAATTGCAGTTCTTTTTTTCAAAGCAGCATCTGGATGAGAATTCCTTGAGTTGTTCATATTCAGTGACTCAATATATCTCCAAGTTACTTGACAGGTAAATTTTTGTATATCTCCACCAAAATTGATATTTATTTAGTTTAGTAGTTTATTTATAGATTTCTGTTTTAAACTTGAAAATAATAAAATTTTCCTATATTATTATACTAGTTTTTGGAGCTCTCAAAATTCACTGCTCTCAGTTGGCCATCTAGGCTCCGCCCCCAACAGTGACCTAACTTTTAACCAACATGTGTCCTTTATTGCAAGAAAGTCCTTCTATATTACACAGCTTATAAATAAAGGAATTGTGAAGATGTAGGAATGTTATCCCCCCCCCTTTACCCAGCCCTCATTAGGCCAGTCATTGAATATAATGCCCCCTTTGGCACTTATCTGTCCAGACACATGCAACAACTGTAATGCCAACAGAGATACATTACTAAAGGGAAACAAGTCCTAAACAACAGAGTCAGAGCCCTGTCACTATATTTGGTATCCTACTGACGGCTAAGAGGTGACCTGTGTCTGGCATACAAGGCATCCTCTGACCAAATACTGCTGGATTTACTGCACATTAGCAAGTCACAGATCCCACTAGGGCTATAACATCTTGGATCTTTTCCTTACTAATATGGAGCATCTTGCACCATCTCTTGTGTGTCTTCATTACTTGTTAGGTCTAAGCATAAAGCAGTCTCCTTCGAAATAAAACTAAAACTGGAAATCCCTTCCATCCAAGGTAAATTTAAACATTTTTAAGACAAACTGCCTACCCCTAAGTGATACACTGGCAAGTTTCAAATCCCCATGAAATCACTTTACTGAATATGGTGAAATGTAGACTACCACACTACACCAGCATGTAAACAGTTGCACAGATGCAGCTGTACCCCATATGAATAAGTAGAGGACAAGCCCACATGGTGAAACCATAAATCAACAAGCTTCATAAAGAAAGGAAAAGACTTTTGACCAAAAGTAAGAAGAGTAATTCCCAGAATGCTAGAGCCCTTATTACTGAAGTAAATAACCAACTCAGGAGCTTCAGGATAAAATAGCTTTCTAAGCTAAAGACAATCACAAGGTATTTTTAGTTATGTTTGTAATCTCAAAGCACAATGCAGCAATGTACAGAGCTGTTTGTGAACAATGTTACTTATACTGAGGATGAAGCTATAGCAAACCTACTGGCCAATAAATTTAGCTCTAACTTTACATCTCTCTCCCCCCTCCATCTGTCCCTCAAGATATACCTGAAACTAACTCACCTTCAGCTATCACATAAGACAAAGTCGTAAAAGTGCTATCAAAAGCTAAATATACTGCATCAATAAGTCATGACAACATCCCTGAATGCATCTTAAATAGCATGAAGCATGATTTAGCCACACCCCTAAAAACATTGTTCATTTTCAGCCTTCATGCAGGTTTTGCACCAAGCAAATGGAGAACAGCTACAGTCATTCACTGCATAAGGAAGGACCTTCCAAACATCCAGGCAACAGAACACCCATGAGTCTGACCTCATGTGCAAAGCCATGGACAGACTTATCATGGAACTAATCAGTCAGTACATAGGGAACCTTCAAACACAGGATCCATCTCAGTTTGGATTTATCAAGGGCAGGTCATTCCTATTCAACCTGATGGATTTTTTTTAAATGTCACCAAAGCAATGGATGAAGGCAAAATTGTATGCATCGCTTACCTTGACATGGCCAAAGCTTTTCACACAATTCCCTGCATAGCAGAAAAGCTAAATAAACTGAGAATAAACCCCTGTGTCACTTATTGGATTAACAGCTAGCTTACAGACAGCACAGAGGAAATCAAAATAGGGGAAATTATCTCCACGAAAAGACCAGTCACCAGTGGAGCCCTCAGGGTTCTGTCCTGGGACCTCTCCTGTTTGTCATCTACTTTTCTGAAGTAAAAGTAAATATCAAAGGGCTATTGCTGACTAAATTTCCAGATGGCTGCAAGCTAGGATCAGGCATTGAATCCCCAAAAGACTTTGCCATTCTACAGAAAGATTTGTCCCAAATAAATAACTGGTACTGAAATCAGGGACTGAAACTAAATGCCAAAATGTCATCTTTCCCAGGGAACTAACAAATTAACAATATGCCCCTGAGAGTTGACCCAGTTGTTAGGGGTTTGGGAACTTATGTGGACAGTGACCTAACATTTGACCAACATGTGTCCATTACTGTAAGAAAGTCCTTCTATATTGCACAGGTTATAAATAAAGCCATTGTATAGATTTAAGGATGCCATTGTCCCCATTTACCCAGCCCTCATTAGGCCAATCATTAAATATAATGCCTCCTGTGGCATGTATCTGTCCAGACACATGAAACAACTGTAATGTCAACAGAGATACATTACTAAAAAGGAAACAAGGCCAAAACAACATATCTTACACAGACAGACTCAAAGCAATATTACTATACTCTGTATCCCACAGACAGCTAAGAGGTGATCCTTTTCTGGCATACAAGGCATCCTCTGACCCAGTACTGCTGGATTTACTGCACATCAGTAAGTCAAACGGCATCAGGGATATCTAGGGATATAAAACCTCTTCTGAAACATCAACAGAATGTTTTGTAGGGGCAGGTATATTTTGCAGAGGATATCACTGGTCTGGAACTCCCCATCCACATGAAACAAAGTTCAACCCTGTCCATATTCAATCATAACTTGGATCTATGGATGGGAAACAGAAAATTTACCCAAGAACTGCCACCTGTATTACTAATGGACAGAGGCAGCTCCTAGATGCTTTATCCTATGCATGTGTTTCCTCAAATTATCTATGGTATGATCCCAGTTATTCTCATTAGGGGTAATATATAAGTATCAACTATGGAATTGGTAAGGTCAAGATCTAACCAAATAAGATGGATTAATTTAAGCCCAAAAAGGGAAATTGGCTAAGCTTAAAGTGGTTCTCAAGGGCAGCTGGCCTAGTACTTACCTATGACCCTATGAACTAGATGAATGTGAAAATCATTCCCTGATCAACACACTTCAGCCCCTATACAGTTACTTAGTCCATTCAACGTCTTTAATCATTGGCACTGATCATGGTTTCAGCTGTTATTGTTTCTATTAACTTTTTTAGAGAAGTCTTTAATTTGTTTAACTCTATCCTGCAATTTCCTAAGTAAAAGTGGGAAAGACTTAGCTGTCATTCTCTCATTAATGACTCTCTTAGCGTGTTTCTATCAGTCACTTTGTGCTATCATCTCATTGTCCACATGAAGCCTGGCCACATCATCTTGTCTCTTCTACATATCATCTTATGCCAGGCTTGGATCTGTATAAGTTTGGGGCCGAGGTGATAGAAAACCTTGAATGTTGCAGGGTACAGCAATTTAAATCTCAGTTGCTGTTCTATACATTTTCTAATTACTGCTCTTTCTGTACATATATAGCAAATTTCACAAAGATCTAATCACAGTCTTTTCTTAAGGCTTGTCTGGGAATGTTGACCCTTTGCACTCATTTCATATGAATATTTTTTTCCTAGAAATCCCTGTCCATCAGCGCAAATATTTTTGCACAAAGACCACACAATCTTTTTCCCTAAGTTTGATTCTGGAAAACAATGAACCTGATATTTTTCCATAAAGATACGTCTTCAAGTCCAGTATTTATTTTTGTAAAATTGGTTCCTGTGTTTAATTCTTTGTCTATCAGCTTCTGTTTCATCTCTTTCCCCACTGCCTCCAGGGTGGTTAATGTTTCAGAATGGACTGGGAGAGGAGTCCCATTCACTTCCTGGAGCCTTCTATCATTAGTGGCTATTTATTCCTCTAGTCTAGGACTGATTTTTATTGTTTCTGCGTACATCAGTACTTGTGGCTCTCCCCAGCTGACTCCATATTGTCAATAAGTTACCATCTGTTTATTTACACCTGATTGCCCTTTTCTTTGCCTTTCATGCAAATTATTACTATTTGCAGTCTTGTAATCTCTTCAGTTTTCTGTGTGCTACCTGGATGACATTAGCAAGAAGTAGGCTGTCTCCACGTTATGGTAATTGTGATCTACCAGCATTGTTTCTTGAAATGTTTAACAGGTTGATCCAGGGCCATGCCAAAGTATGCATGTCTACTCTTCTACCACCATACTCTTTATTCTTAAGATAAAAGTTTGCCATGCAGAGACAAGCTTAATAGGATGTCACCAAAATCAGCATTGGAGCTGTATGGGCCAACTCAGGGCTATAAAAATGAAGTTCATCTTTTATTTTCTTACTTTTTACAGCATTCTTAACATTAGCGGAGCTTGTAAAACAATGTATATTAGGGGGATTACTCAAAATGTTTGAGGAGGTATTGGTCATCAATGCATGTGATTGAGGAGGCCTTGAACAGAACAGTGAATGCTTTGAATCTTATGAGAGGCAAACAGGTTCACCACAGGATAACTCTGTATTTTTGTTAATTTTAGGAAGGTGTTTTCCACGCCATTCATATCACACTGAGCCTTAGGTGTTTGTATTGTCTAACAAGGTACTTCCTTGGCCTGAAATTGTCTGGATGGCAACATCCATCTTACTAGCTTGCTCTCAGATAAGTCTTCTAATAGAATAAAATGGATTCCACTCTTATGTTGATGTGTCATGTTATAGTTGTGATCCCTGTGTGTTCTGCAAAGCCCCCCATCTGAGATTTGAATAAAACTGTATCTAACTAAACACAGATGGCCAAATCTATTAAAAGATGGTATATGTAGTGCTTCTTTTGATGCTAAGAACTTTGGTCCCATACATTTAAGTCTCCAATATGAGGTCTCAACACAAAATGCAAGGCATCTGTTGTCAAAGTTTGACTTGACAATAGAGATACAAAATGTAATCATGACTGATAGCAGTTGGATTATGCTACCACAGAAATTTCATCAAAATGGAATCAATAAAAGAGTACACTATATGCCTGAGTACCTTGACTTCAAAGATTGTGTACATGTGCAGTTTTCTCATATGAAGTACAACACAGGGTATCATAAGTATGAGTGATGACTTATACCATACTGCTGTTAGGAAGATCCTGGCTGTGAGTTACTTTTATAAATAAATTTGTGAAAAGAGTTCCTTCATCAACTGCATCATGTTCTCTTGAGAAGGAAGTCCACATTCTGGTAACTCTTGGATTCTGCATGCTTGAAAAGCTTTACGTTTTCCATATGCCCAGCTGTAGAGAATCTGGAGGTTGAGCCTATATCAGGCCATCGTCCAGGCAAGGAAACTATGTACCCTTGAAACGTAAAATGAAGAAAACACCTGGAATTGTACACCCAATGAACACATTGGGTGCAGACAAACAGCCAAACAGGCTGTGAAGTGAATTAGTAATGGTAGCTTCCTACTCAAAACCTTTGGAAATGTCTGTGGGTCTTGTGTACTGGGATATGAAGACAGGCAACTTTCATATCCAAGTCTACCAGTCAAGCATTCAGTGAAAGAAGAGTATGACATTCAAAATCTTGAATTCCTTGTCTTTATGAAGCTGTTGACATTATTAGAACTAGTATAGACCTGCACTGCTCTAATTTTCTTTGTGATTTGAAAATATTTGAATAAAATTTCATCCCATTCTGAATGGGAGCATTGACTGAAATGCATGAGACAGAAGATGAGTCACAGCAACAGCTGCCTCAGGATGTGTTTTCAGCATGTCTGAAACTGGTCCTGGAAATGAGGATGAGGAGAAAAAACATATGGTATAATTTACAGAGATAACACCTTTTATTCGTCTACCTATTGCTACTTCTAAAACAAACATAACATTCATCATGTGTGTTGGGAATCTAGATACAGGGATGCTGAAATGCTGACTCAACCAATTAAAAAGAACTAGATACAAACCAACATACTCTTTATTACCAACAGAAGTACATAGGTCTATAACAGCAAAATAAGCCTGTAAGAAGGTCTGAGAAAACATCCTGAAGGAAATTAATAGGAGGGACTACTAGTGATATGGGTTCTAATATGTTCAGCATATCTAATCTTGTGGAAGGTATGTGCTCAGTAGGCCAACAAATTACTTAAAATCTTCTGTTGGTAAACCAGAGGAAACAGTGCAAGATTGTCAAAATCTGAATCAAAAGGAAGACCATCCACTGGCACACCTTCCTCTCAAGGCATCCACAGTTTGGCTACCCAGTTGTAATACTTATTTTCTGCATACAAATAAGCTAGGATTCACTAGTTGTCTTTACTCCAATGTCCAGTCTCACAATATCTGTACTATAGTAATAAGAAATTCAATATGATAAGGAGGCCAAAAAAATCATCTGGAGCCTTAATAGTAGAGGTAGACATTTTTTTTCCCCAAAGTGTTGGATGAGAGAAGGCCTTTTCACAGTCATACAAATTTCCATTTAAGGCACAACTTCCACTACCATTTTTATGATCAACTATCGTGTCTTCCTGTACTACTTGTGTCACTGGGTCCTAGCACATAGTCTGCACTAATTCTACCAATGTTTCCGAGACTTCAGAATTTCACAGGAATGCCCAGTTCAGTTTTCGTGGGACCTTATCTCACTGCAAACATCAGGTCGGTTTTATACCTCTATACCTCCCACAGTTGTGAATGTCCTTTTTGTTTTTTTACACTACCACTAGAATGTTTATTCTCCAGTCATCTGGGATATGCCTTTCTCTCCATACTGTAGTGAGTACCTTCTGAAGCCATTTATCCCCTACTTCACCCAATACCTTGATCATATGTGAAGTGACCTCATCTGAGCCTGCTGCTTTCCCTTACTTTATTTTCATCAGTGCTGTTCTTACTTTTTCTAGGGTGGGCTTTTTTTCTCTTCTATTGTAGGCTGAATCTGGGGTAGTATATTTTCTTTGAGGTTTTCTTCATTCAGAAGCTGCTGGAAGTATGCCTTACATCTTCCTTTGATGTCCTGTGGATTGATGAGCAGCAGGTTGTTGCTGGCATTCTTAATGATGGCTGTCTGATGATAATCCTGTTTTTTTGTTTGTTTTTTTCTGAATTACTTTCCAGATATGATTGCCTCTGATGACTTGTTCTTTGCTTTCTTAGCCTTTTTGCTAGCCAATCAGTATTCCTTCTTAGCTTAGTCCATCTTATGTTATAAGATGTTGCAAACAGGTCACAGCAAGGTTGGCCCCAGCAGCTGAAAATTTCTATTGCCACTGACACGCTGAGGGACCACTTGTGAGGCATCTGAATTCACTTGCTCAATTTGTCTACTAGGATGTTGGATTTGTCTGGAATGTGTGCTGCTGTTTGAAAGTGTAGGGAAGACTGCCCACTCTGCCACACACTCATTGCCTCTTGGCAGAGGGGTTAAGACTGGGTTCTACCTTGCTTGTTGATATATCATACAATAGTCATGTTGTCAGTCTGGATAGATATTGTACCTTTGTCTTGAAAAGCCTGCAACACCAGGAGGACTGCTCTCATCTCCAAAACATGTTATGATAGGATTAAAAATAGTTATGAAGCCTGTGATTATTACAAGTTCAGTGATAACTCAATAACAAAACTGGAAGGTAGTGAAAGCAACAAAAAATCCAGACCACTAAAAACTATAAACTTCATATTAAGGGCATCAATCATGAGATGAATATCCAAAAAGTCTACTTAATTTCCAAAGTGTCCAATAGTGAACCTAAAGAAGTTGGTCGAATTATTTAAATCACTGACAAAAGTACAAAAGGATTCCTCGTCTCCCCTCCACAAAAAAGTCAAATCATCAATATAGCATCTATAAAACTACATTGTCAGCCATTGGATGTGTAACAAGAATTTTTATCTCCCACATGGCCATAACTAAGTTTACAAATGAGGGAGCTACTCTGGACCCCATAGTTACCCCCATGGTTTGTTGGAACAAACCGTCTCCAAATTTAAAAAAAAGTGTTTGCAAGTATCACTTCCCTTAACTGACATACTGTATTTACCTTGTCATTTTTCAAAGACAGTGTTCTAAGATATTCCCTCAACATATTTAAACCACTTTCCTGTTCAATACAGGTGTACAATGAAGTCACATCTAGTGTGGCAAAAAAGAAAGGAAAATGTTCCCAACTAACCTGGGATAACAGTTCTAAGAGGTGCCAAGAGTCACAAAAAATACCTTGACCTTTGTACAACTGGATTTAAAATATAATCTAACCATATGGACATGGGTTCCATTTTAGAGAAACTAGCTGAAATAATTGGGCGGAAGGGAGGATTTTCCCTATCCTTATGCACCTTGGGTATACCAAAGAGTGTTGTTAATCTAGGAAAGTCTACTGATAAAAAATCATAAGTAGAATGATCAATGTTTCCCTGACTAAACAAATCAAAGTAATGCCCACTTTTCTAAAACCTTCTTTGATAAACTCTTCGGTAACAACCCTATAGCTAGTTCCTTCATCCAGCATCCTAAAGATGGAAGAACTGTAGTCTTCAGCATTCATCACAACAGCAAACTCCCCCTTGTCTGCCTTCATAACACACAAATTGCGGTTATTAGCTAGATTTTTTTAAGGCTACAATTTCATTAGGGGGTAAATTTTGTGTGTTACAATGCATACAATCCACAGCCCTAAACTGTTTTTCACACAAATTGTTAAACACCTGCAGGGTGGGGTGCAACACTGGGTTATAAGTACTTCTCTTTTTTACCCCAGCATCATCAGTGTCAACCCCCACCACCTAAATCATCAATAATATATTTGAGATTTAACTTTTGTGCATACAACTTTAAATCAACAATTAATTTAGGTGTGTTAACTGTGTTTGCAGGAATAAAAGAAAATCCCTGCTTCAAAACAGAGACAGTATCCTCACTAAGTATAGCATCACTTAGATTTAGAATACTGATTGAAAAAAATAATTTTTCTGAGCCTTTCTTTCCACTTTGTTCTTGGTCTGTTTGGTATTTGACCATTTGTTTTTTTTTTGTTCCCTGCACTGTCCATTAAAAAAGGACCCGAATTGTTATTACAGTTTGAAGAAGTGGAGGGAACAGCCAATTCCGTCTCTCCACCATCTGTTGTTGCATTAGACACTGCCTCAATGTTAGAAGAATGAGGAACAATTACACCAGAAGGCACACCAGAACTACCAGAAAACTCCACCTGGTTATGATTATTATAACCAGAAAAATATTTGAACTCTTTACTGAAAAGGCACTATTAGCAGCATATACTGCAAGATCCCTCTTTAATTTTCCTTGCTTTCGACTAATAATGGAAGGTCTGTGCCTGCTCAACTTTACAGAAATGCCATGATAGAAGGTTGAAAAATGAGTAAAGGCCTCAGAAGTTCTAACTTTAACGTCCAAAGTCAACTTTAAGCTTCTGCAATTCACCTTTACAATGCTCTACCAAGATGCACATAAAGGTGAGTCCTGTATTGTTGAAAAGTTCAATAAGTTGTTTAAAAAGTGAATCACCTTGTTGTACACAGTTAGGGAACTTAGAAAATCTTAAACCTTGTGGAACACAACTCAAATTAATGCTTTCCTCTAGATAGAATATCTCAAGTTGCAACGAAACAAGTTTTAAAGCTAATTTCTCTAACAAAAAATATTTTGTTTACAGCTCTTACTTGTGTCCCAGTCATAACAGAAGAAATATTTCTTGATATAAACAGGTTCAGATGCTCTCCACAGACATTGTGTAAAAGGTTAAAATCATCATCGCCAACAATAAAAAGACCCTCTGTCTTCGTTGTCGATGGTGGAAGCCATGTTGGAACACTGCAAAAGCACTGTAACTGCTTCAGAATGCTGAAACATGTCAGAACACTGGGAAACGTCAACTCCTGGCCTTCCCTCTTGCATAGGGTTACTAAGTTGTTAGGAAAACCCTATTTTAATGGCCCCAACTATAACAGAGGTAAGTCACTCACTAAAAGCTGCAAAAAAAACTGGAACAGGATGGGTGCTCAAATCCAAAATTGTCTTGTGTAAGATTCTCAGCCGCCATCACACCACCCTCAAGAAGAAATGTATTAACCATAAACTCCACGCAAATAACTCAATAACAAAACTGGAAGGTAGTGAAAGCAACAAAAAATCCAGACCACTAAAAGCTATAAACTTCATATTAAGGGCATCAATCATGAGATCAATATCCAAAAAGGCTACTTCATTTCCAAAGTGTCCAATAGTGAACCAAAGGAAGTTGGTCGAATTTGTTTAAATCACTGACAAAAGTACGAAAGGATTCCTTGTCACCCCTCCACAAAAAAATAAAATCATCAATATAGCATTGTCTTGAAAAGCCTGCAACACCAGGAGGACTGCTCTCATCTCCAAAACATGTTATGATAGGATTAAAAATAGTTATGAAGCCTGTGATTATTACAAGTTCAGTGATAACTCAATAACAAAACTGGAAGGTAGTGAAAGCAACAAAAAATCCAGACCACTAAAAACTATAAACTTCATATTAAGGGCATCAATCATGAGATGAATATCCAAAAAGTCTACTTAATTTCCAAAGTGTCCAATAGTGAACCTAAAGAAGTTGGTCGAATTATTTAAATCACTGACAAAAGTACAAAAGGATTCCTCGTCTCCCCTCCACAAAAAAGTCAAATCATCAATATAGCGTCTATAAAACACTATATTGTCAGCCATTGGATGTGTAACAAGAAATTTTATCTCCCATATGGCCATAACAAAGTTTGCAAATGAAGGAGCTACTCTGGACCCCCATAGCTACCCCTGTGGTTTGTTGGAACAAACCATCTCCAAATTTAAAAAAATGCGTTCAGTGATAACACCAATACTATGCATTGTGTAACTGTGACAATAAAGACAACCCTGGAAATTTTAACAATTGTTGGACTGTATAGACCACCAAAGTTAAGTGCTGATGACCTAGATTAATTAATACATTCCTTGCATGAAACACAGGAGGCAAGAATAATATTAACTGGGGATTTAAATTTACCAGAAACGGATTGGAATAATACTGATTCAGCAACAATATTTAGGAAATTAATCACAATGTATGTTCAGGAACAACTGCTTCAGATTGTAAAAACCTACCAGGGAATGGAACATACTAGACATTGTTTGTGTTCCTAAATAAATTACTCTTACTTCAAGTCAAGTTTTACCACCGTTGATGTGAACCTATATGGGGTTATAAAGGTTAATTTGCTGATAAAGAATTCTGCCAAACTGATATCTAAACCAATGCACTGAAAATTAATTACAGATTATATGGAAGCAAAACAGTCACTATGTAAAACTAACTGAAGGGATGTGTTTAGTGGAAAAACTGCAGGTGGAATGTGAAAAGTTTTGAAAGAGAAACTGAGTACAAAAAATCAAAAACATGTTTAACATCAGGATCTAAGCATACAATGCAAGGGGGATAGATTTCCATCAGAAAAAGATACCTGATTAAGGTGAGCGACAAAAAATAAATAAATAAAAGAAACTGAAGAGATGCTGAACTACAACTTTGAAAACTGAAATAAACAAGTTGGACAAACATATTAAGCATACTGTGTGACAAGATCAAGAAAAATTTGAAGCAAATTTATATAAAGATATTGAACAAAATAGGAAACCTTTTTATAGATACATAAGATGTGGAAGGAGTAAAGAGACATGACAAATTGTGCATAGATTCTAAAATATATTCTCAGACAACACAGATTTTAGATATATTTACAAAATCTTATGCAAAACAGTTTGGCTCCACAAAGGGGGTGATAAGTTGCCCTAGTGAGATCCAGGTAACCACAGAAACTGGAATCAAATTAGATTATATCTGCATTAACTGGATCCAAACAAAGCACAGACAGGAGATGGAATTAGTAATAATGACCTGAGAACACTTCAGCAAGAACTTGCAGTACCATTATATCTATTATTTATTAGGTCATATAAATATGATTCCTATTAAGTGATCAAAGATGCATTCTTTCAAATGCGCCTTGATTGAACTTAAAAGAACAAAAATGCAAAATAGCGAAGTGGCTTTTAAGGGAAATCTTTCCCTGGGAAAGAATTTGCTTGGCTTCTTCCGTTACTTTGCTGTTTTTGGCACTGTAGTGCAGTCTCGGAGTTGGTATATTTAAGTAGGGGTGTGGGGGGGGGCACAGCCCCCCACTTTATGTATTGTTTTAAATTTTTTTTGTTTTTGTTTTGTTTTGAAACAGCGATTTTTTTTCCCCTGGGAAAAAAAACTCTGTTCCGAGGGTTTGGGATTGTAAGCTTTCGCTTACATAGGGTTGATAAATCAGCATTTGCTTTTTTAAGCATTCGCTGATTTAATATAGACTCTAAAAATATGAGGAGATTCCTCAAGATTGCAGACACATGCTTATTAAACCTATCTTTAAGGGAAAGTGGAGTAGGACAAACCCAGAGTCATATAGGCCCTTAAGTCTACTTTCATGTTGTGGAAAAATAATGGAGAAGGTAATATTGGATAAATTATTGTCCAAATTGGAGATGTTGGGACTTTAAACCCTATATCAGCATGAATATGTTGAAAATAGATCCATTACCACCTGTAACATGATGTTCTATAACAATATAACAACAGCTATGAATGAAAAATTGTGCTGTGATGTAATTTATATAGATTTAACTTCAGCATTTCACAGGGTCATACACAAAACACATCAATAAATTAGAACAACTAGGTATCGATGTACTCTTGATAAGATGGATAGCTGCATGGCTTACAGATAGGACATGGCAAGTATCATACAGCAAATGGACAGGTGAAATTCTTTGTTACAGTCAGAATGTCCCACTGGGCTTTGTCCTAGGCCCTTACTTGTTTAGATTGTATTTTACAGACCTAATTTTTTCATCTGTCGTGTTCTACAGTCTATATGCACATGACCTAAAACTCGATTGCATGTGTTACAGATAAGCATGCCTGCAAAAGAACTTGAATAAAGTGACCATCTGGGCACAGGAGAATAATATGCTGATAAATACATCAAAAACTAAGTGTATGAGATTTGGGAGACATAAACTGAAAGGTGAATATTTACTACAGCACCCAGTAATTGAAACTGTAGATTCATTTAAGGACCTGGGTATATGGGTAGATTCAGCTTTGAGTTTTTCTAATCATATCAACCAATTGGTTAATGATAGTTATAGAATTATAGGTTATCCAAAAAGATTTATAAAGTCTAGAAAATCAGAAATGATGAAGTCATTGTCTGTTAGTTACATTAGACCCAAACTTGACTATGGAATAACAATAAGGAAACTTTATAAGAAAACAAGAATGAGTAAGCTGGAAAGAGTACAGTGGAAATATACCAGGGGCATCAATGGATGTGAACATTTTAAGTTATTATGAAAGACTACAATATCTGAACTTGCACAGTGTCTCTTACATATATAGAGGAAATCTTATTCAGGTATGTAGGGCATTTAGAAACAACTATCTGTGGGAATGTTTGGGCTATCAAAAAGTACTAAATAATAATCAGACAACCTATGTAGAAGATTCTACAGGAATGAGAATTGTACTAATTGGTTCTCTGAGAGAGCAGCTGATGCATGGAACAGACTACCAAATTACATTAATGCAAGTACTAGTTTAGATATTTTTAAGATCAGCCTCGACACATTATGGGAACAAGTGCTTTGGTATATTGGCAGAAGAAGGGCATTAATGCCTGTGCTTGAAAAATTTGTATGTATATATGCATGTAAAGCATTGATATGCAAGTTGGCTTCTAACTGGGACTAGATACCTTGGACTGTTCTACCCTTGGTGTGCCCCCACCCTGGTTATGGACTGGGGAAGGACAAATGGGCATTCTGACAACACACTCTCAGATGTTATCCACCATGAGATGTGACAGCCAGAAACCACCACAAGTCTTATGAGATACTTTATAAGGTGTGCTACCCGAAGACCACTGGACCAAGCTGATTTATTGGAGTACCCTCATGTAGAACCTGGCAAGGCAATCTAATGAAATAGCAGTGACTATCAACTCAAGGACCTGAGAAGATGAAGAATCAGAGAAGCAAGTAGCCTCTGAGGAAGAAGAACCAAGTGGGCCTAAAGGCTTAGAGATTACAACTTTGAAAATGGAAGCCTGGCAATATGGGTAGTAATGTGCAGATGTCAACTTATACACTTCAGATCCTAGATTAGATCCAGTTAGGACTCATTATTTCATATTTCCTAAAGCTAAACACAGATGGAGCATGGAGTCTTTTGCTTGAACTAGCACTGCCCTTGAAGTTGTCATAAGGAGCCAGTTGTCCATGTAAGGAAATACCTAGAATCCCTATAGCATGAGCTGGGCTGCAACCATTGCCATGCAGTTGGGTGGACTGAGGCCTGTGGTGAGACTGAAGGGCAGTGTTTAAAGCTAATAATGATTGGCTTCCAGCTGGAAGTGCAGAAATCTCCTGAAGTGTCTGGCTATCTTTATGTGATAAGCATCCTGAAGGTCTTTTGAGCACATCCAGTCATTCTTCCATAGTAGGTGAAGAATGAACTGCACTGTTACTCTCCTGAATTTGGTCTGTTTGATGAACTGATTCAGTCTGCTTAGGTCCAAAATGGAGTATAAGCAATTCATCCTTTGAAGGTGAAATGCCAAGGTACCGGATGTGATGTATTATTTGATTAAACTTCACTCCAGCAATGTGTTTCATGGCTCCAAGTGTTGTTTTATTGTTTTGCTTGTTCCTGTTTGTTGTTCCATATCAGGTCCAAATTGGGCCTGAGGTTCTTGATTTTCTTAGGCATCAAAAGGAACCTTGAATAGACTGTGGAACCTCTCTGGTCTGGTGAGACCTTCTGGATTACTCATTTCACTCGCAGATATAGAATTTCTACAACTGCTTCCCTTCTCTGCTGAGGTGGAACGTCTGGGAGAGATTTCTGAAGAAAAGTTTGAGAAAATTTGAAAAGGAATAGTATAGCCTCTGGAAACAATTCTCAACATCTAGGAATCTGTGATGATGGCCTCTCAAGTTAAAGGTGGAAAGGCAAATGTCCACTTCTGCCTCCAAAGTATAGCAGTAGGGCAAACCTTAAGGAGCAATGAAAGGGTTTGTTAGTGAATGGTCCTCTAAAACCCTGATTTTGTGGACCTCCCTTGTCCCTAGGGCAGCATTCATTGAGGTTTCCACCACTGCCCTGGGGGGTACTATCACCAGGAGCATCTTGGGCAAAATGTTGGGACTTCTGGAAAAATAGCTGCTTACCTTCCCTCTGAGTCTGGGAAATGAGCCACTGAGAGGTAGAGAAGTGAACTCCGTGGCAGATGTCTTTCCATGCTGATTGCTCCTGGTCACAGTATTCTTAACTCTTTAGGCCCAGAGTGGAACCTTCAAATGGGGCTTTCACAAAGGAAACCTTAAAGTTCTCCTCAAAGTTACAGATGCAAATCCACACATGGCAGCAAATGGAAATGCCAGTGCCTGCTGCCCCGGTCATACCACTGGCTCTGCTGGATAGCAGGTGCATGGATAAGTTTGTTGACAGCAAGGTAGCCAAATGAGCCTCCATAGACTTAGCATTTCAGCTGTCATTTGGAATGTTATGGACTTGGTGACTTCATTAATCAAGTCTCTCTGTAGTCTGGTCAAGTGTGCTATGTAGTTCAGCACAAAAAGACCAAAGGTGGCTGAAGCATACATGTGCTTCACAAATCTGTCTAATGCTCTAGGCTCTCTGTTAGGAGGATGGACATGGATGAGCTTGCACCAAAGACTTCAAGAAAAACCTGACTCCTCAGGGAAGGGGCTTCACTGATCCAAACTTCCCTCTCTGGAGATTTTCGAGAATCTTGCAACAACTGGTGTGACATCTATCCAGACCAACAACATGGCTGTTGGTTGGTATATGAACAAGCAAGGCATAACCCAGTTACTAGAATGGCATGGATATAAGACCCCTGCACCAATATGCTCTCTCCTTGGGTGATACCAAAACTATGTCTGACTGTCTTGGGATGGGCTCCACTTTTTCCACACCTTCCTAGACATTAAATTAGCATGCCTGTATGGTGGGGGTACCACCTAAGCTATGGTTAGTAATGCACTGAAGGCCTCAGGAAAAAAGTGACTCTCCAGGGGTGGGGGCTTCAGTGGTCCAATCTCCAATCTCTGGAGATTTTGGAGAACCTTCCTCCCTATCAAAGTTTGAATCCAGTGACAAAGATTTCTGTAAGGAATTTAGATGCCTCCTCTTACACTAGTGTTTCCTGTGCTCCTCTGGAGAGGGAACATTGGAGGAGAAGCTGAAGTCTCAGGGGAGCTCTGGCTCTGGGGCTGCTCAAGTCCTTGAGATGTAGCCTGGCCCCGACCAGATGACTTGACAAAAATACCAGGTAGACTGAAGGAACAGGCTGGATCTGATACAGAAAATGATTCACCAACACTAAAGAGGATAGAATCCTCTCCATGACCTCAAATGTTGATGCTGAAGGTCATATAACTACGGATAAGCCTCTTCTAATCCAAGGATCTAGGGGAAGCACCAACACCAGCTACTTACATGGCTTGATCTAAAGTCAAGACCAGAGCCAAACTCTGCAAGACCAAGGCCCCAATGGTCAGGAATGTCACAGAAAGCCTTAGCATTGACCCTAATACCAAGCATCTGGCAGTGACCTCTGGGGCCCGGATGCTGTTGGCTCTGACAAGACCACAGTTGAATGCATCAAGGCTAAAGCTGGAGCTGAAGGCAGCTATGCTGTCAGCACCTATGAGGGAATCATGCAGGCTGCAGTCATATCCAGAATCACTGGTTACAAAGGGAAAATAGGTGAAGGAGAAACCACAAAGGGGTTAGAGGGGCCAGCTCTCTCCATCCACAGAGGGGATGGGGAGGGAATGATCCCCAAGTCAGTCTGTGCCTGTAAGAAGGTCCTCATCATCTTGTCCAAATCTACTTCCCTAAAACTTCAAGAGGTTCTCGCAGACTTTGAAGATGCCATCAAAGGCAGCTTAGCAGACCAGTGCAAGGGCCTATCCAACTCCTGGACCCTAAATGAAGGAAAATGAAGGAGACTGGACCTGAAGGGGTCAGGGTTCAGATGAGAATACCAGATCTGGAGTGGTACCCAGAGGCACTGAACAGTGCTGAGCCAGATAGACAGCCAGGAAAGAACTTGCAACCTCTGAGAGTTGGGATCAATGCAGCTCCTATGACAGGGCAGAAGAAACCAGGGATAGTGACCAGAGTGGAGTCTATGTTGGATTCAAGGTGGGAGCCAAGGAATAGAGGATCTGTGGGTCTTCTGTAATGGCTCATCAGAAGATAAACACATAGCATTCCTTTTTCGTGGGTCCCTTTTATTGACTTTGTTCTTTTCTTCCATTTTTCCTTGTGTTTCTTAACCTTCTCCAAGGCCTTATTAGCCGGAGAAGAAGAGGAAAAAGGAGATGCTGTAGCAGTATAAGAATGAAGGACTACCTTCAAATCCAGCATAGAATTCCTGTTAGCCAAGGCCCTCATTGCAAAGGAGCCAGAGGCCTCACAATTCTGATCAAGATCCGTCACACCCAGACAGTACAAGCACCAGTCATGCAAGTCCCGCAGGAACAACTTGTGATCAGAATATACAAACTTCATAAATTCTGAAGTCTTCTCAGACACCTAGGCAAACACTATGCGCACAACTTACAAATGAAACATAAAGGATGGGAAAAAGCTCTTACACCTAGGCACCAAAAACACACACATGCACACTACAGAATGACCTAGAGTCATTAACAGCAATGAGAACCAGAAAAGAATAAGAAATCCCTAAAGCCTACCTTTCTAATGAAGAAGAGGAGTAAGAATTAGGGAAAGTTAGAAGCCAAAACTTGCTTCAAATCATTTTCAAAAACAGTTATGAAAGCGACCTTACCATAAAATTAGATGCTTGATTAATCACTACTGCAGCAGCCTAAGTTATATGCATAATATACTGAATGGCATATAACAGATAGCCAGCTTCCAAAGTTTCAGAGCAAGTTCAATTTAGCCAAACACTTAGTAAGCTCAAGCTGAGCTAAGAGACAGATTTGGGTGCCAAGCCCTATGGAGCTTTCATGCCAACGCAGTGAAGGAGGATGAGCCCTTAAAGGACATTGCTGGAAACCATAAAACACAAACTTCCATGTCCTAGAATACAAAACAAACCAAATCAACATGGAGGTGGAGGGAGGGAGCAGATACTGCAGCAGTGATCATTCAAGCATTTACTGTTATGGTGTGTTTACAATTATACTACATTCATCATACTGATCTTTGCTGCAGCAGCCTAAGCTATATGCATATAATACCATACCTTAGAACAACTGGGAGTTGAAAGTGAAGAAGGGGTCCAAGAGCCCTTAGAGAATGGTCCTAACAAAAGCTGACCTCAACCTGGAGAAGGAATCCAGTTTGTAGTGCTTTGTAAAGTATGTACAGAGGACCAATTTGCTACTTTTAGAATATTTTTAGAGTCCAGCCCCTTCCAAAAAGCTATAGTTGAAGCTAAGGCTCTAGCAGAAAGTCCTTTGACTCAGCCTGGAACAGTTTTGCTGTGGTGGGAATAACAAAAGGTTACAGCCTTACACAGCCACATGAAAATAGTCTGCTTTGACACAGGTTGTCTTACTTTTACAAGAAATGAACAGCTTACCAGAAGTTCTGAAAGATTTTGTTCTTTCAAGATAGTACCCGAGTTGTCTGTGGACATCCAAAGTATAAAATATCCTTTTACTATCGTTTTTTGGTTAGGAAAGAACCGACAGATAGTTTGGCTTAAAATAAACTCAGATCACTTTAGACAGGATTAAGTTTTCAAATAAACCATGTCTCTGTGGAAAATTAGAAACGTTTGACCCACCGTATGACCTTGCAACTGAGATATTCTTCTTGCAGATGTTAGAGCAATCATTAAACCTGTTTTCCACATTAAGAACCATGTCAGTCACATGAGCTGGTTCAAATGGAAAGTGTTAGTTTCTCTAACAAAAAATTATGATCCCAAGGGGGACCACCAATTTTATTGAAGGACTCTTACGCAATATCCCTTTCAAATACATTTTGACATGAGAATGCCTTGAAAGAGAGGAATCAATAGGCAGACATGATGAAATGCCTGCTAAATGATCATTGATAGAGGAGTAAGACAGGCCATAGGAAACTTACTCAAAAATATTGTAAAACCAGAGAAACACTATCCCTAAAGGATTGTTGGTTATGTTGTCTGCACCAAATAGAAAACTGTTTCAATTTGCTTATATATGATTTTCTAGTAGTAGGCTTTCTTACCTCCTTTAGTACCTGTTGTACGTCATCATTAAACAGGTGACTGAAAGGTATTAAGATCTTATCATCCAGGCAGTCAGTTGAAGTTATTTGGGGTCAGGATGTATCAAACTCCACTGTTCTTATATGAGTAGAACCAGTCTGTGAGGATGTTTGTAGTAATTATCCCTGGCCAATTCCAAAAGAAGGGAGAACCACTGTTGTCTTGGCCAGAAAGGAGTCACCATAATGATTTGGGGGGATTCCTTCTGAACACCAGAAGTGCCATGGATATCACTGAAAAAGGTGGAAAAGCATATAGGAAGATTCCTGTCCAAGGACAAGAAAAGAAAAGAAAAGGCATCTGTCTTCCAGGCTTTCCTTCATGGAGTCTTGGAACAGAACTTTGACAGCTGATTGTTCAGCGTGGAGGCAACAACGTCTACTTGAGGAACTCACATATGGATCAAATCTTGTAAGATCCTCATTCATGAAGTTCTGCCATTTTTCTACTCAGCTGGTGTGCCACAGAATTTTGCTCTGACAGAATGTAGTATGTCTGTAGAGTGAGATTCTGCTTTAAATGTATCCCATGCTAACATGGCTAGCCTACATAGATGGCAAGAAGTGGCTCTCCCTTGCTTATGTACCACACCACTGTAGTATTGTTTGTAAGAATCTGAAGAGGTCCTGGGAACTAGAGGTGATTCAGAGAGTTGAGTACCTTGATAAAGGAGAGCATCTCATTTACATTTATGTGCTTGTGACTGTCTTTGTTGTCCCAAATATCTTGCACTTTTATTCCCTTGACACTATTTCCCAAGTAAAACCTAAGGCATCTGTGGTGTTCAGATAGTTAAGTACCTTGATAAAGGACAGCATCTCATTTACATGTATGTGCTTGTGACTGTTTTTGTTGTCCCAAATATCTTGCACTTTTATTCCCTTGACATCATTTCCCAAGTAAAACCTAAGGCGTCTGTGGTGACTGACTGCTTTGGAGCAGGAAGGGAGAAGGGAAGACCTGAATTCAGGTATATTTGATACCTTCATCAAGTGTTTTCACTTCTCACAAACCCCAGAACTGGAATCTGAACAGATAATGGATGTTGGTGCTGGGACTAAAAAGACGTGAGATACTACTGTATCTTCCCCATGTGACATCTTGCCAGTGGACTCATAAGAATCACAGATGCCATGAGATGCAGAATCCTGAGGTACTCCCTTGCAGTAACCAAAGTCTGAATGGAAAATCCTTGAAACAGATCTAAATACAGATCTATTGTTCATGTAGAAGAAATCCTGTTTGTACTGAGGTGTCTAGTGGACACCTTATGAACATTATCCTGCATGACAGAGTCAAAAATGACTTTTCAATGTTCTCTTGGAATCTCAGCCTGCATAGAAGATATCTCACTCAAATGAGATTCCAGGCACTTTAAAAAAGACTCTGCAAAGATAAGCAAGTCATCTAAATATGAAAAAATGTGACTACACTGCAGCCTGCAATGGACTATAATAGGACCAACACACTGTGAACACTCCTGGAGCAGCATATAGCCCAAATGGTGAGGCAGAGAACTGATAAGGTGATCAAGACACATCCATCCATTCACAACCCCTTTTCCCAATTTTTGCACTTGGGGTCGGAGTGTCACTTCAACAGTGACAATCATCTAGAGACAAGGTTCATACCACAGGGTGGCTAGCCCTGCCACAGTAATTCTTCCACACCACACACTCACGAGCGCATGCGAGCACACACACACACACACACACACCTATGGCCAATTTAGAGTGTCCAGTGCACCTACTGCATGTCTTTAGAATGTGAGAGGAATCTGGAGCACCCAGAAAAAACACAAGACCTTAAAAAACATCTGAAGTCTGGATGAATAGGAATGGGGTGAAAAGCACATTTTTAAATCTAAAGTTAACAAATAACTCAAATGAGTATGAAGGGCTGACAGGTTGTGAAGTGAAAACATTTTGATCTTGGGTGCTGTCACATACATGTTTAGGAAAGAAAGGTCCAGGACTGGTCTGCAAGCATTTTCTTTCTTTCTTTGGTACCAAAAACATTTTTGAATAAAAGTGTATTGCCAGCTAGGACAGAGGAACTGTTTCTTTCACCCCCTGATAGCATGTCCTGTTGGACAGGACAGAAAAGAGGAGTTTGGTCTGGTGAATGTGAAATAATTCCCTGGAACAGAGGGATTTCTTCCCACTGCCATCTGTAATTCTGCTGACTCAGTCTCAGAACTTATTTGTCTGAAACAATCTTTTGCTAAATGGAGATTAATAACTTTTTGGAAGGGATGAGGGGCTGCCAGTCTCGGAGGGGGAGCAATGTCCCTTAAACAGTCATTCAACCTTATTTGACTGCCCTTTGCTCTGTGTGTGTATGTGGTGGTGGGGCTCATGCTTTGTTTTTGGATCATCCTTGCCATTGTTTTTTTAAATGTCTGCTCACCAGCATTTTGCCGAGACTGTTTATTTTGTTTCTTGCCAAAACTGGATGAGGGAGCAGAAAATCACTTGGTAAATTTGGAGAAGGAAGGCTGAAAAATCCAGGAGATTCCCTGTGTCAGTTTACTCTGATCATCACATTTTGTGATCACCTTTGATAAAATGTGCAACAGAAGATCCAAAAACTAAATTTTTATCCAAAGGAGAATGTAAAATCTCAAAATCTTCTGGGAGGCTCTGAGAATGCAACCAAGAAACCTTCTCAACACAATACCAATGGCAATAGCCCTGGATGTAGCATTGACAGAGTTTGATATATATATATATATATATATATATATATATACACACACACACACTAAACAATAAGTAGTGACCTGAGAAATTGAAGAAATCAAACTGCACAAAACATGTCTTCTCAGAGGAGGGAACTGCAGATAAAACAATCATACTTTAACAATTAGTCAGAATAAACTTTAACATATGAGCTTGACAATTCAGAATTCTAAGACAATAAAGTTGGAGAAGCATATACTTATTTCCCAAATTTACCAGTTGTTTTAACATCCTAGTCAAAAGAGGAAGGATTAGAATTAACAAAATGCTTGGAAGCAGCTGGATTAACTAAAGCTATAGCTGCTGGGTCAAGTCTGGTATGTATATAAAAAACTGAAAGACTGAGGAACTTTGTACATTTTATATGCTTTCTTAGGTGAAGCAGTCTGGTTATCAGGGAAACCACAGGCTGAGATAAACACATACTCCACTGCTGAAAGCACTGGGAGGATGTGCTGGGAATTCCAGTTGTAACAATTCACAGTATTTTCTAAGGTACTGAGAAACCTCAGTGTTTTCAGACTGAAAACCCTGGCACATTCTAGAAATAGTCTCAGAGAAAACGAATCCTTGATGGGGGGGTTGAAATAACATGCTCTCCTTGTAGTCTGAAACAGAAATCTGAGGAAAAAACTTGCATCTGTCCCATCACATTCCTCTCCAGATTCAATTTCTTGAATCTGTTCAAGGAAAGCGAGACCTTTTTCTTTTACATGAAACCACTTGATTAGAAGGGTTGATAGTCTGTATAAAACCCTGAGCCAGAAGTAACAAACTACTCCTGTCCAGTGAGACTAGTACAGCAGAAGATACATGGCTAGTTTTTTGTTTCTTTTTGACATCAAAGTTGGTGCAAATAGCATTATTAATAGCAGAAACAGCTCCCCAAGGATTGGGCATAACATTCTGGCTAAGCAGGTGCACCTTCACTGCCCCTTCTCTCAAAACTGACATTAGTGGCTCTCCTTTACCTAGTGAGAGGACCCTCAACAGTTGCACAGGATGGGGCTAACTGTATGGACACCAGAAGGATAAGTGGAAAAAATGAGTGGTCTGAGGAATTAGCAGTGGCCACAGCTGTGTTATTCACCTGTAGCTGAGGCAAATTACTAACCTGCTGTGGTGGCAAAAGCTGTTTAGTTAACCTTTCCTTCTTTTGGCTAGAAGGACCAACTGTGCAACCAGTAGTTTGTTCCATGGTCAAGATGAAAATGGCGGTTCTTTCCTGGGAAAACAAAGCAGCATAAGCCAGTAAAAAGTAACCATTCCCAGTAAAAACACAGCAAAACACTCTAATACACTTTACCACCCCCCAAATTAATTTAAACACAGTTTTTCTACAAAAAAAAAAAGTTTTAGAATATTTGACTTTTAAACTGTCAGAAACAAAAGTGCACTCCCATCAAAAAGTTCATAAAAGTCACATAACAGTCAAAAAACACATTTTTAGCTTCAAATACAGTTCTCTAAAGAGGAAAGCAAGTTTAAACATTCAAATAATATGTGGAAGGTTTTTTCTCAAAGGGAACTTATCTGCCCACTAATGCAACAGCATAAGCAACCATCCATCCTTGGAAAGAAGTGGCACGCATGGTGTACTGCGCACTTTGCTCGGTGTGTCCTGGTTTATACATTGGCAAGCCTGAGAAAAGATTCAGAGACAGGGGGCCAGATTCAATAAAGCCTACACTAAGTGTACATTAAGTATACACGATATGCATTTATGGATCCCTGTCAATATTTAAAGTTGCAAGAATATCAATAGGAAAACCAGAATTAGCAGGAAGAAGGTGTGAGTTATGTCTGTGTTGTCTGCTTACTCAGAACAGTGTACATTTAGTGTAGGCTTTATTGAATCTAGCCCAGGGTCTATGAGCATTTATATGACATTAAGAAAGAAGAATACAAATGCACTCTTTAAACATGTGCATCAGAATCCTGGACATCAGTTTTAATTTGTGATTTTGGAACAAGTACAATTAAATGATGGGTGGTCCCATGGACAATCATCCTTGAAAAGCAAGAGCTATATTGCCAACTGTTCCTGAAGGCAGAGTTGTGGCCATGTTTAAATGACCAGTTATCTATTGCATGCTTGCCTAAGTTAAAAGCACTGCAAAGATAATGCATTTTCATCTTAAAATTTAATGTTGAATTTTATAAACAACACACAGTATAAAACTATTACTCTACAGTTTTTACTTATGTATTTTTATCTTAAATTGATTTTAGTTTTAATATTAATATATTCTTTAGTCTAATTTAAATGTTTGTTTTAAGTTTTTTATGAATGAAAGGTTACTATCCCTTGTAAGGAGGCTTGGTAGTCACATGATGGGGTTTCTTGAATTCCCATTAAACAACAGATCTACTCTCTTGTGGATAATATTGATTCTGTTATTACACATACTAGATCCTGATTCATAAAATCCATAGGTATAAGGACCCTCTCCCAACTTGGTCCCTTTACATGGAACCACTTCACAATTGAAGTAATAAAAAATCAGGAAAGTTCGACCTTCTTTATAAACAAACTTAAAGAACACCTTCTTACAGAAGCTACATGTTCTTGTCTCTGTGACAATGGACAATCTCTATACCAAATTAACAGCTTTTAATGACATCATAATACAACCCTGTTGTATCACGTCATACCCTCATTCCTAAATCTCTTGAATCTCATGTTTAAAAATTCCTGTTCATTATCTGTCTGTGCTCCTTTTAAATCTTTTCTAACACCAAATACTATTGTACATCTCACTGTACATTCTGTATAAATCATTTGTAAGACTGTGTAATGTACATGGTATCAAATTTTTACCCAATGTATAACTTTGTTCTTGTGACATTGTATTATTTATTTATTGGGTTTAGGCCATGTCTGAAAAGGGGCTGGTGATCAGCCCACTTGCCTGGTTATCAAATGGCAAATAAACAAATTAATATGGAGTGTTGCAGAATTGTCCCATTGCAAAAAAAAAAAAAAAAAGATTTTAGGTAAAACTGATATCACAACTTTATGACTGTTTAAAAATGTTGATGATATTTACTGTGGTGATCTGCACTTGAACCATTTTTATAGGTCCAAATGATCATGAAAGAAAACTTTGAAAGGGTAAAAATAAAGAGGAAGGGGTAAAGAAGGCATAAAATGCAAGTAGTGGGCTTAATGTGTAACTCAGATTTCAGAAAGTTTTACCTCATGGACAGCATTGCCAAGATATGAAATGGGCTACCAGACTGGTGGTGGATTGTGGCTCAATTGATGCATTCAAATAGGCTCAGGACAGATGGAGGAGAGAAGGGGGGTAGTCTAAGGATGGCTGATGGAAAACGAGAAAAGGCAAAACAAAGTGTTTCCTACTTTAAGAAGTAATAAAACATGCGTAAACAAATTAGGTCCTTCAGCTCACTGTGGTATTTGTGCATATATGTATTATTCTCTTTCTGGGGAGGAAGGACAATTTTGTCCTTACTGATATAATGCATGACTACTGTGATGTATATCTAAATTTAGACTATATCAGACAGCTGTACCAAATGATTAGTATCTCTGTTAAAGATATCAATTCCAGAATGTTAATATGAAGCTTTACTGAGAGGAAAACTACATTTTCTGTGTAATGGTCACATGAACCACTATTAGAAAAACAGGACAGAATCACACTTCTTTTCAAAGGCTGAAAGCAACTGTCTACTGTCATAACTACTGCTATTTTTCTTTTTAATTTTGCCCTCTGTCTTCTTGGATTTCCAATGAATCCAGAACATCAGGAGTGAGATGTGAGACTTAAAGGTCAAATCAGTCTTCTAGTGGCATTATGAGGTGTTTCACAGTAGTACATGATGCTGACTATGGTGTCCAGGAAGCAGTGTACAATGCTCTCAAAGACAGAACTAGTAAAAGTACACTCTTCTGCATTTGTATGGTTTTCAATAGGTTGGTACTAGGCTATTGGCCCTAGGGCCTATACAAGCCTAGCCATAACAATTCCCTGGCTATTTCTTCCCACAGTATTTACTTCCCTGGATCCCTGTCTAGCAGGGCGACTGACATGATCCCCGGGGTGAATTTCCTATCTCCCAGCCAATCATCAAGGTTCCTTTTGAAGAGGGTCAAAGAGGTGCTCTGCTTGACATGTATGGGCAGTCTATTCCAGAGTTTTGGGAGTCTCTGGATCAGGAACCTATCCCTCCAGCATGTTTTGTTCATTGTGATGACAAGGTTTAGATCCCTGGAGGTTGTGGCTCTGAGGGATTGGGATTTCTTTTAAGTGTAGCATGTCCAACAGCTCTGAGTTTGACATAGCCTTGTATGTTAAGCAGATATCACCTCTGAGTAGACGATATGCGACAGAGTATAGGTGGAGTTTTTTTAGATGGTCAGCATAGGGCATCTGCTTTAGGCCTGTGATTCTTTTAGTGAGGTATTTCTGCGGCCTTTCCAGTTGTTGCAGATGTCTTGAGAGGTACATACCAAATGAGGCGTTGTATTCTATAATGGGTTTAATGAGGAACGACTACAGTGGGACAATGACCTCCTTTTTTCTGTGATGAGGTGTGCCACATAGAGGGATTCCCCGACTGTTGTGGTGATGTGGTTATCGAAGGTGTGACCACTGTCCACCTGTGCCCCTAAGTCTCTTATTACACTTTCGGTGTTTAGTGTACTGCCACCTATGTGGTAATTCATGGGTACATGTTTTTTTCCCAAAGGGGATAACTATACATTTCTTGGCCTTGAGCTTGAGCCCGTGGCTCTGGCACCAATCATCTGTTTCTATAAGGCCCTTTTGTAGAATATCCACATCATTTGGGGATTCAATAATGGCTCCCAGTTTGCAGTCATCTGCGAACTTTATTAGCCAGAGTCCCTTAATGTTGGCCTGTACTTCAGAGAAGTAGATGCCAAACAACAGCGGTCCCAGGACTGAACCCTGAGGTACTCCATTTGTCACTTGTCTGGAGCTGATTAAAGATTATTAAGATTAAATGTGCCCTCCCCAGTGGGTTAGTGCTCCATAAGTCATAAACCACAGCAGCTGTAGTAGATACAGTATGTGATTGATGTAAATACATAATGTCACTAGAAGCACCACTCACACACAAAAGCATTCAAAATAACAATCAGGTTGTTGGTAATGTAAGCATTATACCCACCACACATAGCACTGACTCAACACATAAACCAACATATGTTGAGGCACTTAAAAGTAGCCTTCCTAAATCCCAAAGACCTCCTAGACAGTCATCCTGCAAAAATAATCTGCAGCAGCCCAAAATGCACGCCATCATAACATCAAATACAACACGTAGAGTCACACCCTTTGGAGCCTCAACTACAAAGCCCATACGGCAAGCCAACATTTAATCATAGGAGACTATAGATGTCCTGCGTACCAGGCTGAATAAGGAGAAAATCATGGTCAGTTGTCTATCAGGGCCATCACTCATGAACTCAAGTCATAACACCACAAGTATTAGTATGACTCAATCATAGTCTGTGTGGGTGAAAATAGACTATATGAAGAGATACATTATGGAGCTCTCAGACTGTGTGTTCCAGGCTGGTATGAGTCTAGCATTAAGCAGCATTCAACCTTCTTCAAGGATGATGCCAAAATATAAACAAAATATGGTTGACTTAAATAATTGGCTTTGTTTCTGGTGACATTCCAAGGGAATAAAATATTTGTAACCATTAGAGGATAGGGTTAACAGACAGCATTGCTTTGCCGAAGTTGGTCTGCACCTGAAATAGGGAGAGACTGGGATTTTGGATGGAGATCTTTAAGGAGAATAACAACCACAGAATATTATAAAGTAGCAGAAAGTATTTTACAAACTAAGCCAACACAAGGATGGAAAAAGGAGATTCTGCTGATAGGGATGAATGCAATTAGGGGTACAGAGAGTAAGCGGGGGGTTGGAATTTATTGGAGAAAACTGGCAATGGAACCAAGGAATTGGAGCAAATAATTAGAGAGGGAAATGTATTAGAGTGGGAAAAGGCTAAAACGCAGTTTGGACTGCAGGCTGGAGATTCCCTTCTCTATCAAGGATTGATATCAGAGTATAGGCAAAGAAAAAGAAAAAAGAGGGATCCTGAGCAAAAGAACAGCACTGATAGAGTTTTTGGTAGAATCTAGAACAGAAGCTGCTGTTAAAAAGGGATAATTAATAAGATATGTAAAATATTGCATAACTACAGGAATCAGTTTAAATGAGTTAAGAAAGGGTTGGGAAGAGAGACTGGATAAGCAATTCAGAAAGAAACAATGGAGGTATATGTATGGCTCCCAAATATGCAACAAAGTCTAGAAGATTTAGGATCTTTGTTTTAAAGTGTTTGCATAGATATTTTTATACCCCAAGGAGACTCCAAAGAATTTTCCTCAAGTAGATTGCAAATGTTGGAGGGGTGATGGGGAACAAAGAGATAACTGAGGACATATTTTTGGGATGTGATGAGTTGGCATACTTTAAAACTTCCCTGCAGACTACTCTATCAGAAATACTGGATGAGCAAATTGGTGTAGCAAAGGAAATGATTATTTTTTTTTTTTTTTTTAGCTGGGATACAAAATCGGAATTGCCTAGACATAGTAAGGCCTTGTTGAGTTTAATTCTGGTGGTTGCCAAAAAAGTAATTGCTAGAAAATGGAAATCAAAGTCTAAACTAACTGTACTAGAAGTAGTGAATATAGTAATAGAGCTATAACAACTGGAAGTGGGACCATTAGAAAAGGGCAGGGGCAAATTACATAGCAAAAAAAAATTTAATTTTGTGAACAATACATGCAGAATCAAGTTTTGAAGGAGGAATGATTCCTGTCACAGAGACTCCCCATGCTTTGGAACAAAATTCCTAACTACATTAGGCAGAGCCCCTCACTAACACTCTTCAAGAGAAACCTTGACGAGTGGATGGGTAACAGAAAATACACCCCTGGGATCACTTCATTGGCTCTTCTTGACAGAGGCTCAGTTAATTAATCAATGGGGCAGTGAAAGCTGACACACTCTGACTAGGCTTATAAATGCCCTCGGGCAGATGGCCTACTACCTACCTATGAACCTAAACCTATAAGGGAAGGCAGGAATTGAATGAGCTATTGTAATGTTTGACTAACAATGACTGGAGAGATTATAAGTGATGTATAATGTTTGCAACTGAAAATATGTCAGAATAGTTTGTTTTCATTTATATAAATGTATGACTGCATTTCTCATAAGTGATAATTTAATAAAGATGCTTCTTGTTAAAAAAAGAGGATGGTCTGCACCTACCTCCTCTAGGTTTCTAAATATTTGCTAAAATAGTCCTCCCCTGTACTATTTTAGGCAATGCCAAAATGACAAACCTTCCAAAGCAACAAAACCAGCCCAAGGAAATCAAAAAGTGTTACTGCTCAATGGCAGGAGCCTATGTAATAAACTCTACTCATTCCCGGCTCTTCTCACACTGGAGAATGTGGACACCTGTGCAGTTACGAAGATGTAGTTTAAAGCTGCAGACAGCACACCTATCAGATCAGGGCTACAATGCATTTCACACTTTCAGGCCAGCTACTTCACAGGGAGGAACAAAAGGTGGAGGTGTCACAATCTATAACAACAAACAACTCATCCCAAGATTAGTCAGACAGGATGACATACTTGACATTGGCTTCTCCAAGTCCAGATTTCCATAGGCAAAATCCCATATATCCTTGCAAGCTATACGGCACCCTCTATGACCCTAGTAACCCATACCTTGTGCTTGAACTAACTGGAAGCACTCACCATTCAACACAATACCATACTCTTGGATGACTTCAACTACCTTACTATAAAACAGGATAGTTAGATGACCCCAAACTTACAGGCCCAGAAATTCTTTGACTTTGTAAATACAAACACCTTGGACCAGATTAGTCTATATCCTCACTAGGGGTGCAGACATACTCAACCTGGTACTCCCTGGAGAATGTTATAGCCCCTTGTGTACTGTACTGTACTGTCCTTTTTCATAAAGTCAGGCCACAAAGCTGTCTTCTTCATAATAAAAATAAATTCTGTGACCCTAACCACATAAAATTTAGGAACTATTGCAAGGCAAACTTCTTACTAAGTGATAACTTGTCAGAAATGCAAGCCCACCCCCACAAACCCTGAGAACATAGCTACCTATGCAGAACTGTTGACAGAAACAAGGTACAATCATGTCAATAAATTCATACAGACAGCTGTGCCTATCAGAAATAAGCCTAAAACTAATTAAAAAAAAATTCTGGCTGAATCCAAGCATAAATAGGTTGTACAACAAAAGAAAAAAATGTTACAGCCAAGATTAGGAAGTCCTATGCCCAGCATGATAAAAACACTCTCATCACCCTAAAGAAATAATTGAGAGGGCAAATTAAGTCCACTAATGCAAATTTGAGGTAAAGATAGCCTCTCAGGCAAAAAACAACCACAAGGTTTTCTTTAGCTATGTATGAAACCTCAAAGGCAGCACACTGTATTGTGCAGAACCAATTATAAATAGAGCCACCTACACAAAGCTGGAAGTTATAGCAAATCACATAGATGTGAAACAGTGCTCTTCCCTAACCCAATTCAAGAGAAACTTGGATCAGAGGATGGGAAATCAGAAATACACCCCTGGCCTAGCACCCATGTCTGCAATGGAGAGAGGCAGTCTGTAAATTTTTTCCTAGCTTACCTCTTCCCCTTTAAATAACCTCTAATGCACATAAACATGTGGGATACAATTAGGATGCTTGGCTAGGCTTATAAAGGCCACAGTGGTCATTAGCCTAGTATACACCTATGAACCTGTGGAGCTCTTTAGGTGAGATTTTGTCAACACCATTCCCCAAGGATAGGTGAGCTGGCTTTTGCTGCTAACTCCCTTCCCTCCTGATTAGGTCCCCCAGTTACTGAACCACTAATGCAACTTTGGTCAACAGTGGTACATTTGTTGTTGTTGTTGTGTCTTTCGGCTTTTCCCGGTTAGGGGTCGCCACAGCAGAACTCTGGTCCGCTAATGATTGGCAGTAGATTTTTACATGCCAAGTTCCCAGCCCTGACACACAACCTTCAACGAAGGTATGCCCATTCATGCATGTCTCCACACAGAAGATGCTTTAGCTGAGAATCGAACAGGACAATGCCTTACTGTGAGGCGACAACGCTACCGCAGCACCACCACCGCAGTATTCAGAGCCAAAATCTCTGCAGAGTGCAGTCAGCTCCTGAAATTTTTTTTTTAACTCAGTTGCCCATCTTAATTCTAAAATACTTGTGCACTGCTGATTCCAAAGAAAAATGGGAGCTGTTAAGAAACTCCCATATGCAAATCTCTGGAAAGAGAGTCTCCATTATCCAAGACACGGGAAGAAAATTTTAGCTTAAACAAATAACTTGACAAAATTTGTTTGACAATTAACAATAGAGTGAATCCTCTTATGGTTCAGAAAAAAAATATATTGATCTGCATCACATCCACTGTCAGAGCCAAAGGTCACCAATTGTCATGGTTCATTGTGTGATTTCTTCACAATGTCTAGTCTCTGGCTATGCAGCTGCTACCTGTAATCACAACCATAGCCAAGCACTGTCTAGATTAAGAAAAGTGGTAAATGCCTGCACCACTCATGTAAGTTTGTAGATATGGGATACTTGATAAAATACATGCAACATATGCAAGTCCAAGCAGTATTCTTTTGAATTGAAACTTTTGAACATGAACTTGAAATCTGAGAAATTTCCTGTGGATTGACTGAATAAGCAGCCTGTCCATATAGTGAGCATGACTAGTGCCTCTGCTTTAGCAGGAAGAGAACAAATTATGAACATTTTTACATTCTTGTAAAACATGAAGATGGTGCAATCCTTGAAGTCTGGAAATTATCTTAACACTGTCATCTTATTGGGAACCCAAAAGTTCTCTAAAAAGCAATCTCATTTGTCAGTCTGAGAAACTGGTCTAATAGCTTGCTTCTCAAGAAAAAAAATGCACATGCTTCTGTATATTTGGTTGATATTTGAAGAAGGCAGGTGGTTTATTATGAAAAATGAGTGAACTCCAAAATGTGCTCCTAGTCCAGCAAGTGAATGACACACTTGCTCAAGATGATGGCCTTCCATGAATTCATATGGAGAGAAAATCTTCCCACAATTAATCCTCTAAACCAAGGAGGCAAATTAGAAAGCCAATCAAATACTTTGTTTTTTGCTTGGGGAAGAGTAAATTTTGTGTGATATTGGGCTTTTCTACTTCCTTCCTGTTGTGGATGTGGAATGTAAAATGTTCTTTCTCTTTCCCCATCTCCTTTTAAGTAATGTAAATGTTTAGATAACTGGTTTGTGAGCTTTAATAAATGAAAAGACAAGAGATCTGCTTTTGTCTCCTAATGAAACCCTTTATATTCTCTAAAATGTGCTTGCAAAATTGGCTGATGTCAGTAAAAGAGGCATTCTACAGCTGCTAAATGATACCCAACAGTTGTCCACAAATATTTAGCTATATATGCTCCTTCAAAACCAATTCTGATGCCCTGGCTAGAATGTGAATGAACTTTGACACAACTGTGCTGGCTCCTAAGTAGTTCTACATCTTTATTTTTTTTGTCTGAACCAAACAATATCTTTATAAGCCCTGTGTCTGTTTTTTCGATGTCCATAGTTCTTAGTGAGGTGCACATTATGAAATAAAATGCAAAGGTCTAGAAAATAATCCCACGAACAATTCTAGATTAATACGATTCAATGGTTTCCTATCAAAACCTGGAAGTGTGGTTGACTGAACATTAGTTCTAGGAAAGTACACTTTCAAAAGTTCACAATCCCAAACTGAAGCAGCACAAACTCATAATAATGAATGTACAGCATGATTCATTATTGAGAGTTCAGCAATGTGAATAGAGATTGCGGTACAGTGAGGTTCAGTGAATTTACCCTTGTACTTAATGTAGTGTGTTCTCAGAGTTGGTATATAAAATTTGCAGGTGGTGTGGGGAGCAAACCCCCCCACATGGGGGTTGGAGAGGGCTTGCCCCCTGCAAAACAATAAAAAACTTGTGCCATTGATAGTAATGTCTAATGACAAATTAAGATGAATAGCCTGGGTTGACTGACATCACCTAAAGCTACTAGAAATTATATCAAGTGCGGACATCGGACAACTGATATTGAACTTACAGTAGGAAACAAAATTTTGTTTCCGTTATTTTTCAATGCTGTAAGCAAACAAAAAAGCCTCACTCTTTGTTTCAATAGTAAACCCAATTAAACTGCTTATCCAGAGAAAGAGAAGACCACTGAACAAGTGGTCTGACAATTTAAACTCACTCAGTACTTAAATGGTGGAAGTAGTTGCAAGGTACAGAACTATATAGCAGTAATCTATAGGAAGAGTACTTCCTGTAAGAATGGTGAGACATGGTTAGAGCTTGCTAGGGGCCTTACAAATTAAGTTTACATCAGAGTTAATTGGGAGAAGAGAAGGAACCACCATAAGCTGTGACTTTGGGAAATATAAATAATCCACCATTTCCCACATACCCTTGTCCATGATGGTGTTCTGGAAAAAAACTTACTCACCAACCTTATTGAAAAAGTTAAAAATAAGTCCAAAGGAAGTAGTGACGCTACTCCATGTAAGTTACGTGGAGTAGTGTCAGTACTTCTTTGGACTTAACTTTTCGCTTGTTTGTTTAGTTTTTGGATTTATCAGTGTTATCGAAAAAGTTATCAAAGGCTTGCTTGGGGATGATTTGGTGGACAACAGGGATTGACCAAAGGCAGATCACCCCTTTCTTCATGCTGAGGTTTCTCCTCTTAAGTCAAAGATGCAAGGACTGCATCAAAACTGGATAAAGTAACATGCCCAGAGAAATGGCCCAGTTGGTCCCCATACCCCACAGTGTGTGAAGGTCCTAGTGAAGAGGCAATGTTTTCTATGAAGTCACCTTGTCAAAGAGGAGTTACTGAATAAAACCAGAAGAGAAACATGTGCTGTTCAAAGAGACATTGACAACTTTCTTAGCATGCAAAGATGTTCCATTAGCTGACTAGAAGTTATTCTGGAGGAAACTGCCAAATACAAGGATGGGCTCTTTCACCTGCTCAGACCATGAATGAGACATCAATAAACTCCTGCACTCAGTGACCACCATACTAACATATGGGTCAGTGTTGAAACGGGCAAATATCACACAATGCCCAATCATATGAAGTGGATAAAGAAAACATTCATCAAAAAGCCTGGAAGCATGACTCTTTGTCATAAACATTGCAATCTCACTTCACTAATGCTATCATTGATGAAACAAGTCTCAGAAGCAAAAGGTTATCTACTTAGGCTTATTAGCAAAAAATGGGTGATTCACCTCTATCATTTCATCAACAGACCTTCTTCAGTTTTCAACAGCAGCATTTCTCCGGCAAAGAATATAACTTATAAAAAAAGACAGAAAAGCTCTTGAATGAGCAGTTCTGCTTCTTCTTTACTCATAATGGAGGGAAAAAAAACATTTTGTGTCCAAACTGTGTTTACTGATCTGTGCAAGATACTTACATGAAAAGATGTACACCTATCAATTTGATAGTATTCATTAAAAGGGAGCATACATATACTATGGCAATATTAAACGCCCATCTTCTGAAAATACCTGCATAGATGAAATAGTGACTCTCTCATGCTAAAAGCAAAGCCAGGGACTTTGACACAAGAACCTGAAATGTCAAGAACAATTTTTTTTGGAAAGATGCAGAAAGATTTGATGACTGACAATATCATCAAAATGAAACAAATCATAAAAACATTTCTGTACAATTATTTTAAAAAGAAAACATTGTGAAGAATCTCCATTAATTGAGATATATATTTTAAGCTCTTTCCCTTAATGGATTGGAATGTTATGTGGAAAGGAAGGTCCATCCCTCCTCCCTCCATTTGCTCCTCTGATATTACCATGACAGCAGATTTCCAATGAAGCAAGGCTGGACTCGGTGCACTGCTGATAAAAAAAATTTACCAGTGTTTCCCATACAGAGCACAGCACAGGTCTATCTGTTTTTTAATTTCGCCAAGTCTTTTGGGTTTCTAATACCATGACAGGAATGGACCCCATTCTTAAGTCCAAGTATGATTAAAGTTCATGAAATGTGGCAAGACTGTTTCAATCTTTGAAGTTAGCCAAAAGTGCTCTTTGTCACACCCGCAATGTGCCCAGTAATGACTCCTCCTGCAATTTGTATGGAGTTACATGTATCAGTAACATATCTATGTACAATTGTAAATTCTTTTTTATATGACCCATTGCTCCTGCTACTATTATAACTGAAAAAAGCACCAGTCAACTGTAAAGGAGTGGCTTGAGCAAAAAACAATCTAATAGAAAAAAAAGAGCTTAGCCAAACCGCCACAGCTGAATAAAGTACTATGCACGACCACTTAATGATGCATAAGAAACACACTTTATTAGAGAGCTCCACAAAGTAAGTGCTTTCACGATCTCAATAATTGCTTCATCAGACTACATTCAAACAAAAATGCACTCACTTATAAATACATTTCAATCAACAATCAATCAATCATACAATCAGACAATAATTAAGTGATTAAACAAGAATAGAAACACTCTGTAAAAACTTTATAAGGACTATAAAAACTTATAAAAACTACTAAAAAACTTAAACGTGTATGTTAATGTTTCAAGCTTTTTGCTTTAAGGAAAGGCTTAAGCGAAACCGCTTCATTAATACCAGGTGATCTATGTGCATTCAACCTAAGAATCCACCTTTGTTCTGCAACTTCAGTGCAATTCTTAATATCACCCCCTCTCATGCCTTCATGCAAGATCTCCAGGACAAAGAATTTAAAGGAATGTGAGCTACCTTTATCCTCTATGTGTTTAAACAAAGCACTTACTACCTTATGGTTAACAATATCTCTGCAATGCTCTTGTATGCGTTCTTTGAGCATACAATTTGTTTTCCCCACGTAATAAGCATTGCAGGATATGCAGAACGCAAAATATACTATATGTCTAGTTCTACAATCAGAATAATGTGCCACTTCTACCTCAAAATGTGGATCTGAATGGGTGTATTTAATACAGGAATGTACATATCTGCAGGCCGTACAATTCCTACACATATATGTACCCTTCCTCTGTGAAGTATTGCCTTGTACATTTTGTCTTTCCCTATAGCATAGCTGGCGATTGAAATGTATTTATAAGTGATTGCTAATTGTATGATTGATTGATTGTTGATTGAAATGTATAAGTGAGTGCATTTTTGTTTGAATGTAGTCTGATGAAGTGATTATTGACATTATGAAAGCGCTTACTTTGTGGAGCTCTCTAATAAAGTGTGTTTTTTATACATCATTAACTGGTCATGCATAATACTTTATTCAGCTGTGGTGGTTTGGCTAAGCTCTTTTTTTCTATTATATTGTTTTTTGCTCAAGCCACTCCTTTACAGTTGACTGGTGCTTTTTTACTTTTGTGACTTTGTCTTTTGTTACACCAGTCCTGAACATGGCTGAAAGTTTGGATATGGATTTGGGAACTTTTACCAGTGGCAGTTTTGATAGCATTCTATGTGTGGATATAAATCCATTGGTTAACCAACCGATTTTTCCTGAAGGAAGTATGGCTAATGTCAATGGTGGTATGCAAATACGCTTTAGAGAACAGCTCAGAGAATACGAGAACAAATTATACAAGTTTAAGCGTCTGCAGTGGCAGAGGTTTTACTTTGAAGCTGCATTGCGATACAAGATTGTACCCAGGGACTTACGTGTTTTAACAATGCCCACATACGGAGATTTATACCCTGACCTTCTTAAAAAGTGGCAACAAATACATTTACAGCTAAGCTATGACTATATGAATTTGATGATTATTTTTTTTCTTGCCACACGAACAAGAATTGATGGAAGATCTAAAAAAGTCATATATGGGCTTAGTGAATACTTTCTCTAATGACATTATTTTGACAAGATTGATACTTTACACAAACAAATATCTGGTTATGATAAACGTCTTCAGAATGGGAAACTGAAAAAACTTCAGAGAGATATGAACGACTTCCAGAGTGGGAGGGTCTTTGCTTGGCCTAGACCAACCCAGAATAACATTGAGCGATTAAACGAACCATGTGCAATGCAATTACCAAAAGCAACTACAGAGGTGGGAGAAGACGTTAATGTGCAAGCAAGGTTGGTTGAAACAACACAGACATCTACGTCTGTGCAAAACGCTCAGAATAGTTCACAGACAGAGAATTCAGCTAAGGGCAATAGTGTTACTAATGCTAATCAGGAAACAGCCTCCAGATCTGTTTTGGTAGAGGGGAGACGACAGAGGGAGATGCCACCTATACCTTTTCAGTTGCAGGAACCACTGCCCATCGAGGAGTCGAGGATGGAAAGACAACGGTCTGAACAGACAGGCTGCTCCGATGCAGCAGCAGAGATTAACTCGGAGCCAAGTCTCAAAGATTTGGTCTTAAATATATCTGACATTTCATTGACTGAAACACAGACATCTGTTTTAGGTAAAGGGCTGTCATTCATCCCGACCCAGAGGACTCACCTGGCAGACATCTTACAGGAGTTGAGACTGTTTGCTAGGATACTTACTCTGAAAACTATCTATAAAAATACTGATAATGTTCATTCTACATTTGTTAAACCTAGCACTTTTGTTCCGAAAATGCATCCAGTGGTTGATATTTTTGTTTCAGTATGTGAACATGAAATTAGACACATTTTTGAAGAGGGGACTCGATGTAATTATTATAATCTAAATAAAGCCAAAAATAGTGCTTTGTATGAATTGAAACATTTACATTCTATTGAGATAAAACCTGCTGACAAAGGCAGAGGGGTAGTGGTGCTCAATAAAGATCTATATTTTTCACAGATGTCCTTGTTACTGAATGACAATTGTACCTATCATAAGATCACTTCAATACAAGCTAAAGCCATTATGGATAGAGTGTCTATCATGATCTTTGACCTACTGGTTGAAGGAAGAATATCTGAAGAACTTTTTAAGTATTTTACTGTGGATACACCATTATACCCCACTATCTATGGGCTACCAAAAGTGCATAAAAACTTGTGTACCCCTCCGATGAGACCTATTTGTTTCTAGCAGAGGCTGGATAACTGAGCCCCTGTCCATTTATGTTGAAAAGTGTTTACATCCAGTCCTTGAGATGTGCAATAGTGTACTCAAGGACACTAGTATGTTCTTAGAAAAACTTTATGATGAAATTAAGAAAGTTACAGGACATTATTTGTTCGTAACTATGGACATTACATCATTATTTACGGTTATCCCCAATACCTGGGGGGTTGAGAATGTTAGACATTTATTGCATGCTAAGCGTTTCTACTATGATGATAAAATTAATCTGCTGTGTTCATGCCTAGAAATTATATTAGAGAATAATGTTTTTTGCTTTAGGGATGGCTTATATTTACAGAAGATTGGTGTAGCGATGGGCACTCCTTGTGCCAACAGCTACGCCAACTTGGCCCTTGTTGAATGGAATGTAACTTATTCTTAGTTAATGAAGTTTTTAAAAAACATGTGAAATGGTATACTCAATTTGTGAATGATATGTTTTTTCTGTGGACAGGTACATATGATGAGTTAAATGCATTCATTGAATTTTTACATGGTACTACTTCTTTCTTAAAGTTTTCTAGCAAAATATCATCTGAGGAAATAGATTTTCTAGATGTTAAACTTAAGAAATCTGAAATGTTAAGAATTCAGACAAGTATGTATAGAAAACCCACTAGAAGAAATGCACTGTCACACAGAGACAGTATGCATCCGAGATTTGTAGGCAACAATGTGGTGAAAGGACAAATCCTTAGGTTAATGAGACTCCACAATGATGAGGCTCAACTTCAGATAGCCCTTGACAACTTAGGGAATGACTTTATGCAAAGAGGTTACTCTAAAAAGATGTTTGATAAATATGTATCAGAACTAATGGCTGAGAGAACCTCTAGAGGTAGACCGTTCTTCTCTGAGAGAATAGGTCATACAGCGCAGGAGCGCAATAGAGATTACAATAAACTCAGATTTCCAATTACGTACAGTGGTGATATTGGTACCTTTTGTGAGGTTTTTAGATGCAATTGGAATATTTTGAAAACTATAGAAGATATTGATGGGTTGTTGGATGATACCCCTAATTTTGCCTTTAAGAATAAAAAGAGCCTTAAACGCCAGCTATGCTATAGGGAAAGACAAAATGTACAAGGCAATACTTTACAGAGGAAAGGTACATAAATGTGTAGGAACTGTACGGCCTGCAGATATGTACATTCCTGTATTAAATACACCCATTCAGATCCACATTTTGAGATAGAAGTGGCACATTATGCTGATTGTAGAACTAGACATATAGTACATTTTGCATTCTGCATATCCTGCAATACTTATTACTTGGGGAAAACAAATTGTATGCTCAAAGAATGCATACAAGAGCATTGCTGAGATATTCATAGGTTCATACTAGGCTATCTGCCCTAGGGCATTTAAAAGCCTAGCCAGAGTGTGTTTGGCTTTCGCCACCCATTTTAAATTAATTTTGCTATGCCCTTTTTCGAGGTTAGTATACTGTGCCTCTGTCTAACAGTGACACAGAAGTGATACCCGGGGTAAACCTACGATCGCCCATCCACTCATCAAGATTCCTCTTGAAGAGAGTCAATGAGGGACTCTGCCTAACCTGGAATGGGATTTTATTCCAGAGTGAAGGGAGCCTCTGGGTTATGAATCTGTCCCTCCAGCATGTCCTATTTATTTCAGTGCTGAGGTTCAAGTCTCTCAAGCACGTAGCTCGATGGGATTTGGATTTTCTGAGGTGCAGCATGTCCATTAATTCTGGGTTGGACATGGCTTTATACGTCAGGCACAGATCGCCTCTGAGCAGGCGGTATGCCACTGAGTAGAGCTGGAGTTTCTTTAACCGGGCAGCATATGGCACCTGTTTGAGCCCTTTGATCCTCTTGGTGAGGTACTTTTGGGGTCTTTCCAGTTGCTGCAGGTGTCTGGTAAGGTACATCCCAAAAGGGGCATTGTACTCAATTATGGGCCTGATGAGGGATGAGTAAAGAGGCATGATGACCTCCCCTGATCTAGATGTGAATCCCTTCATGATTAGGTGGGCTATATAAAATGTTTTTCTAACCACTTTGACCATGTGGTTGTCAAATGAGAGATTGCTATCAACTTGGGTCCCCAGGTCCCTAATTACTTCTTCTGTACTTAATGGATTACCACCTATGTGGTAATTTGTGGGCACTTTGTTTTTGCCAAAGGGGATGACTATACACTTTTTGGCGTTTAGCTTGAAGCCATGGCTCTGGCACCAGTTGTCTGTTTCTATGAGGCCCTTTTGTTAACCAAAAGGTAGTAAGTGCTTTGTTTAAAGACATAGAGGATAAAGGTAGCTCACATTCCTTTAAATTCTTTGTCCTGGAGATCTTGCATGAAGTTGCAGAACAAAGATGGATTCTTAGGTTGAATGCACATAGATCACCTGGTATTAATGAAGCAGTTTCGCTTAAGCCTTTCCTTAAAGCAAGGAGCTTGAAACATTAACATACACCTTTAAGTTTTTTAGTAGTTTTTATAAGTTTTTTATAGTCCTTATAAAGTTTTTACAGAGTGTTTCTATTCTTGTTTAATCATTTAATTATTGTCTAATTGTATGATTGATTGTTGACTGAAATGTATTTATAAGTGAGTGCATTTTTGTTTGAAAGTCTGATGAAGCGATTATTGAGACCGTGAAAGCGCTTACTTTGTGGAGCTCTCTAATAAAGTGTGTTTCTTCTGCATCATTAAGTGGTCATGCATAATACTTTATTCAGCTGTGGTAGTTTGGCTAAGCTCTTTTTTTTCTATTATACTATTATAACTGTCTGGGTATCCATTTTCCACATTGCCCTCATTTCTGCCTACAAATTCTGGTATTTTATAACTTTGTGTCTCTCTCTATATAGGACACCTGAGTGTAGCAGTTTCAATGATCAATGCTTCTTTTGTCTTCTTTTCATGAACTACTATATCTGGTTTTCTCACATCTTTTTTTGAATTGCTGGTAATCCCATGTGAAATAAATTTTGTCATTTTCTTTAATGCTTTGTGGCTCATATTTCCACTGTTTTTAGCTACTTCAATATTATAATGTTTGCACAATCCCCACTGCAACAATCTTGCCACATTATTATACCTTTCAGTATGCAAGTCCTTCAGCCATTAGTATATATCACAACCAGCAATAAGATGTACAACTGTTTCCAATTCCGTTTTTACAAAACCTACATTTGTCTGTTTCTCCCACATGTTCAATGGACTTTGTAAACCAGCATGCACATAAGTCCACTGTCTTGGACTGCCAATATTAAACTGTCGTCTTTTGGTTTAAATTCACCTCTCCTTAACCAATGCTGCATTTGATCTTGATCAACATGAGGTTTTATATTCTTTTTTTTTTGGTACATTCAGTGGCTGCCTGAGTTTTATCTGCTTCTGTTTTGATTTCCATTCCTGCTTGATGCCCATATGCATCTGCTAAACAAAGTAGGGAAGCCATCTTGGACTTATTCTCCAAATGTTTTAAAACTTTCACTATGTTTTTGATCTTGTGAGGTCAGCAGATATGTATGCAGTAATACAATTGCAGATCTGTACATGTAATAAATTTCAAGAAGGCACATACCTCCTTCAGAACAGGGAATATATAGTCTTGGTATGCACCGATTTTTATAAACAATTTGATGAGCATGAAGCATCCTTCTTGTTTTCCTGTCTCAACTATCCAACACCTTTTGATGCCAGTCAATCACTCAAAAACTGTACATTAGGACAGGAAGAGTAGATTGGTTTATGGCTTGGGCTTTGTTCCTAGATGTAAATGCTGTTTTCAATATTAATTTTAGTCTTCTATTATATTCCTTACTAAGATTTATTCACATCTGTTCATGTTTATTGTTGATCCTTCATAATTTTCCAAATATTTATACAAAACCTTTGGCTCACGTTCATTTATATCACATTCCTGTTCCAAATTGACATTTTCTTTGTCCTACAACTTTCTTGATTTAAAGCTTGCTTTTGCACATTTGTCAAGACCAAGTGACATTCTTATATCATTTGAAAAAGTTTTGTCCACTGGAATAGTGCTTTCAGTTCCTTATCTGATGAATAGTACAGTTTTAAATCATCTACAAAAAGAAGATGAGAAGTCTTTACACTTTGTTGTTTTCTGGAAGCCAAATTGTAGCCGTTAACTAATCTGTTAAGTAGACAGCTTAATGGGTTAAGCGCAAGACAAAAGAGCAGCGGTAACAGAGAGTCACCCTGGAATATTCCCCTTTGATTTTTTATCCCTGGAATAATAATTTGTCCTTTATCATGCCTTAACTGCAGAACAGTTTGCAATGGTTTCATGGTCGCTGCAATGTAATCAATCAGTGTGGGGTGTATCTTATACATTTTAAGCACTATTTTATCAAGGAATGTGGGATACCCTCACATGCTTTTTTGTAATCCATGCCATACTTGGAGATTCTTTCCCTTTTTACAGTTCTCCATTATGACTTTATTTAACAACAAATGATCCTTTGTTCCATATGACTTTCTTTTATTACCCTTTTATTCTAATGCCATGATTGAGTTTTCTTCTAAATGACTATAAACTCTATTGGCATCAATTCCAGTGTATAATTTATACGTTGTCTGAAGGCAAGTTATTGGTCTATAGTTTAAAGGATAGCTTGCAGATTCAGTTTTTAAGTAGGAGCATTGTTTTTCTTGTTTAACTAATCTGGTGTCTGTTCAAGATTCACATATAAACAGTTCTCATGGCTAAATCTTCATGCAAAGATGGTAATACTTTTAGCCAGAATTTAGACACTGCATCTGGGCCTGGTGTTTTCTAATTAGGAGCTTTTCTTGACTTTGTTTCAATCTTTCTGGCCGTTACTTCATCCCATTTCATATCCTGTACATTTGAACTTCTTAGTCTTTCTTTTACTTCTACCCATTTAGCATCTTTGTTATGTTTCACAGATTTTCATGGATATTGCTCCAAAATGTATGTATCTTTCTTTTCTTGTAGATGTTTCAATTCCTTTTGCTTTGTTTCCCAATTCTCTATAGAACTTTTCTGGGTCATCAATAAATTGCTCATTTTGTACTTTTCCTTTATATTTATCTACATATTTTCTAAGTTTTTCTGCCTGTTCTGATATTTTTAGTTTAGTATTTGCAATAGTGTATGCTAGATCCTGATCTGTTATAATACTGCATGTTGTTTTTATCACGTCTTTCTGAGTATTTTTATTGATCTGTTCATTCTTGTATACTCTTCTAACAGTGACACTTCTTGTCTTCATTGCTTTATAGTTTTCTCTATCCGATACCTCCAAGATGGCATTCAATTTCTCCCCATCCTTTCCCTTACTGCCCTGTGTTCTTGTGGTAAGATTTTATCTGTTATTAATTTAGCTGCACAGGAATATATTCTATTTACTTCTGTTATAACGCATGAATCCCTGTGGGCAGTCCTAATTACTGTGTTCATTTGTTTTATTAAACTTTTAACTTTTGGGGTTTTATTGACTTTCTTTGATCTGAATATGACTGTCCATCTCTATTAAATTAAGCAACTCTTCTCTTACATCATTTTCTTTGAAACTAAGGGCACATTCTTTGTTCTCCATTTCCTGCAGTCATCCTATAGAAAGTTCCAGGACATCTTCATGTGCCATGTTCTCTTCAGTTTCATCCTGTGTCATCCATTCTTATTTCATATGGGAACTCACTGGCCTATCACTCCACAACATTGACTGCATTAGAGTTGCCACAGTTTCCTGATCCTTTCCTTGCTGTCCAACTCCAGCTGAACATTTGTACGGGTTTCCTATGGAAGGCTCCAAAGTATCTTCATATGGCAACTGTTCAGATGCTTCCCACTCCACTGGTTTCTCTTTAATTTGGTTGTCCATTGCTCTATCCTGCTGCAATGTTATCTGAGTTTTCTACACTCCTTCACTTCACAAGTAATCCATAATCTCATTTTTTTATTTCTTTAATTTCTCCATTACTAATCCACTTTTCTTCTTTGTTTTCTTATTTTTTGTATTGTAAATTTTTCCATTTCCTGATGCCTTCGTCTATATTTATCTTCAAATATCTTCGGCTCTGCTCTTTTTGTATTGATTAGTTTTGTTTTCTCCTTCTCATAAATATTGCACCACATTAAAGTTCTTATTCTTTTCCATGTCCATATTTCTTCTTCAGATGTCTCCTGCCCCTCCTGTTTCTCCTTACTTTGGGGACTTGTTATTCCATCATGTTGTGATATAACCTGTGTTAGACTTTCTACACTAAATTCTTCACTTTGCAAGTATTCCACAACTTCTGTTTCTATTTTTTAAGTTCTACTTGACTAATCTTCTGTTCTGTGTTACCTCTTTGTAATCTTATTTTTTATTGTGAAATTTTCCATATCTGGATGCCTTTGCCAGTATTTCTCTTTGAATATCTTTGGGGCAGCCTTTTTGTGTGGATTAATTTGGTTGCCTTCTTTGCATAAATATTGTACCATATCAGATATCTCTTTCTTTCTCATGTCCATGTTTCTATTTTATACCTTTCAAAAGTGTCTAGATTTTGTTCTTTATATTTTTGCACTTCCTCGGTTGCTTCTTTTTCCAAATGGCCCAAGGTTTCTTGGTCTATATAGTTATTTTCATAGATCTGTTGTATTAATGAACAGATACTTGCATTTGAAGCTTCAGACAGTTTTACTTGTGGAAGTAGTTTTCTTTCCCCTAATTTCTCTCTTTATCTTTTCATATATTTTCTGTCTGGAAATTCTGTGCTTCTTGCATAATAGTAACAATACATAATTTCTTTGTTATCCTCAACAATCTACTCTTATCGTATGTATGGCTCTTTTCTGGCCTGTCAGTTTTTGTGGACAGCTACTTCCTTTTACAACAGGGGGGACATCCTCCCCCTAGGCCTGGCCTAGCCCCAGTGTAGTAATGTTTCCATGTCTTGAGGATTCCACACTGTCATTTTTACCAATCCTGGCACTAGTGAGCCTACCAGGATTGGGCACTTTTTTATCCTGGGTTTTGTGCATCCAGCTATCTTTTTTTATTTTTTAACCTACTTTATCCAGGATATGTGATAAATAAAATACAGTGTGTATATCAGTGTTGTCTTGGTAAGATTTTGTGAAAAACAGGATCCACCTCATGAAGAAACTCACCAAGACTTGAGGGTTAATGCAATTCCAGCAATACTACTCTCCTTTACTTGCTGATTTATCATCTCTCCATTTGGTCTATAATAAGACTGCCCTGATTATGATAATAAGACTGCCCTGATTATGATCCAGAGACCAAAGATTTCAAATGATTCAATAAGCATTCCTCATATGTGGTAATGCATTTTGCATTACTAGAATATCAGAGGACATGAATCTTAGGGCCATGAATTGTTATTACTGTGTCGGTCTTGCTGTGGTTGACAAAAAATATATCATATATGTTACACTGTTTCATACTTTACTTTTTCTGAAAAGAGATTTTGATTTGATAGAAACCACAGCTGAGCACTTAAACTGTATCCTTTGGAAAGGGTTGATTCTTTAGGTTTAAACTGATTCATACAATTTACAAAAACAAGAAACCCACTTTTATTACAGAAATATAGTCAAACTGCTGAGTGGTAGTCTCACATAGGCAAAGAGTGGAGGTCAGTAAAAAAGAGACTATGGAAAGATAAAAAGAACCACTCTGAACAATACAGGAGTCTTCCAGGAAACTAAGAAATTTCTCATACTAACCATGAATCCTAATTTATGCCTATTCTTTTCTCATTATGCAAGGCATTTTGTTACAATGAACACTTATTTCTCATGGCTAACAACAGATTCTCTTTTCTCTATGTCCTGAGTGCTATAATGCATCTCGTTCAACCCTGTATCCTTGTTATACAGTGATACTTATTTGTTTTGAAAGAGCTGAAACTAGATCTAAGACTAAACATAACAGCTGGATAAAAGGGCTGTGGGCTGTAAAATGCAGCATGGTAATAGAACAAATAAAAGTATTTTGCAAAATGACAGAAAAGACTTACAGTATATATTTTTAGAAATTATTTTAGGCCAACTAACTTAATTCATTAATCAGGTTTAATTAAACCCAATTTCCATTCAAGCAGTGTTCTGACCGTGACTGAAGAATTTTGGGGGTTAAGGAAGTATCTCAGTGCACAGCCTCAAAGCTGATACATTTAGAGATGAGAGGTAAATGGGTGCAGGGGTGGGGGTGTGGGCTCCTGAAATGTTTTTCCAGTAAAAGCTAACACACTGTGCAGTATACATTTTTTTAATTTTTCTTTTTATTCTAATAATTTGTTGGTGAGATTTAATGTAGTTTACAAATACTTATATGAATCCTATAAAGGTAATTCCAGTTGTTAAGGAAAAAGAGTTACTTGGCACTAAACTGACAGGACTGTAACTTCTTTTGAAGTCACTACACTTGTTTTTGTACATGGTCCTTCATAACGAAGGTTTTTTTGGAATTATGGAAGTAACTTCATCATTACGGACTAAGATGCAAGATACCTCTTTCACAGCCATTTACCCTTCATTTCAAAATCATTTCAGACATCTTCAGTTTCCTGACTGGGGTGTCATTATTCACCTGGGCTTTCAGAAGTTTCCCTTAGAAGAGATCATAGATGGCTGAGTTCCGAGCCAAGCCTGTTTCATATATGTGACAGTGGTGGTTGCAGATTCCATCAAAACATCTACTATGTCACAGGTACTCCTATTCAGATGAGAGCTCATTTTATCTGCAGTGACCATCAGTTTGGAAAATAAAAAACAAGTTCAAGTGCACCTTCACAGCTGAGAATCTGTTAATGCCAAAATGGCCAAAGTGGCACGATCTGAAGAAGGTTATATGCCGAAAGCGCTTATTGGGTTTTGCTAGCTCTTGCTCCATTTATTGTTTATTATCTACACAGTTTTCATTTTTAATTAAATTTTGGCTTTAACAGTTTCTCAGCTGTGAAGGTACACTTAAGCTTGTTTTTTATTGTCTGTCTTTTCCTCTGTGTACCAATTGTGGTTTTTAGAGCTCTTGCTTAATCAGTTTGGAAAATGTATTTCTGTTGAAAGACTATATGCCCTCCACCTGTTGCAGTACTGAACTCTCATACTGCATCATATGTGCTTAACTAGGTTAAAGGAGGCATAAATCATACACAAGAATCTTTTCCCTATCTTGAAGATTTTATCAAGTCAAGCAGTGGTAGGTGCAGCTGTTGTCATTTGGAAATGAGTAGTGCATTTTGAAACAGCAGCTGAGTCAGCTCATACATTGTTTTATATTGCCTAGTTTTCACTAAGTATGCTATAAAATCAATCAGCATTTTGAAGGATGGAGGGATGTGTTTATGAGACTTGCAAATAGTTTAAGTAGGTCCTGAAATTAATTTACAAATGATGAAAAACATGGTGATTTACTGACACCCATCCATTTCTGTGTGGTGGGAGAAGGTTATATTCTGATACAGCCAATAACTTTAAAGGGAATTATGATTCATTTAAAAATTTTGAAAGGTCAAACATGGAGTACAGATGGTTTTCCTTAAAGCTTATAAAATCTGCTACCCATGAAAAGAATTGCAGAAAGAAACTGGCTTAGAAATCTAGGAGGAAATGGTTTACTTGGGTGGAGGTTATAGTCTGATACAGCCAATAACTTTAAAGGAAATTATGATTCATTTAAAAAATTGGAACGGTCAAACATTGAGTACAGATGGTATTCCTTAAAGCTTATGAAAGCTGCTTGCCATGAAAAGAATAGCAAAAAGAAAATGGCTTAGAAATCCAGGAGGAGATGGTTTCCTTAAGATACTGCCAAACTCACTTTCCTGGTGTTAAAGATAACAAAATGTTGCTCAAATTTGCTTATACATTTTGTCTTATTTAAGGAATATCTGAGCTGCCTACAGTAAATCCAAAGTGTGTAGTACACTCTCACTACAAGTCTGTGGAGAAGGAGAAAAAGAAGGAAGATGAATGGATTGTTTCAAATACAAATCATTAACCCCACCTTGGGCATAAAAGAAGGACTGGGATGAAGAGACAACCTGCCCTTGGGGAAAAAAAAACAAAACAAAAAAGGATGAACTGCCATGAGTGCTTTAAGTTCAGAGATCCTCTTGGCAGAAGTTAAGAGCCACCAGCAATGTAGTCTTCCAAGTACAATGCTGCAAAAGTACAATGCTGCAAGGAAGAAGAAAAAGCAGACTAAAAAATGCTGAGTCAATTTTTCAAGAACAAAATTAAGGGGTTGGGGGTTTGGCCATAATAAGGTCTGGCTAACAGCAGTTTTCTCCTGCTCTGCTACTTTATATACATATTTCTGACAGGAAATTATATTTCTAAATGATCCTAAGTCATCCAACTAAGTGGATACAGATGTTTTAAGGTGTCCTCTAGGATAGTACCAAACTTCTTCTTCTTCTTTCAGCTGCTCCGGTTAGGGGTCGCCACAGCAGATCAACTGTTTCCATTTCTTCCTGTCCTCTGCATCTTGCTCTGTCACACCAACCACCTGCATGTCCTCTCTCACCACATCCATAAACCTTATCATAGGCCTTCCTCTTTTCCTGTTACCTGGCAGCTTCATCCTTAGCACCTTTTTCCCAATATACTCTGCATCCCTCCTCAGCACATGTCCAAACCAACGTAATCTTGCCTCTCTGGCTTTGTCTCCAAACCTTCCAACCTGGGCTGACCCTCTAATATACTTATTCCTAATCCTGTCCATCCTCATCACACCCAGTGCAAATCTTAACATCTTCAACTCTGCCACGTCAAACTGGCTCCTGGCTTTTTGTCAATGCCACTGTCTCCAACCCATATAACATAGCTGGTCTCACTACCCTCTTGTAGACCTTCCCTTTCACTCTTACTGGTACTCGTCTGTCACAAATCACTCCTGACACTCTTCTCCACCCACTCCATCCTGCCTGTACTTTCTTCTTCACCTCTCTTCCACACTCACCATTACTCTGAAATGTTGATCCCAAGTACTTAAACTCATTCACCTTCACCACCTCTACTCCCTGCATCCTCACCATTCCTCTATCCTCCCTCTCATTCACGCACATATACTCTTAGTTCTGCTGACCTTCATTCCTCTTCTCTCTAGAGCATATCTCCACCTATACATATACTCTTAGTTCTGCTGACCTTCATTCCTCTTCTCTCTAGAGCATATCTCCACCTCTCCAGGGTCTCTTCCACCTGTTCCCTACTCTCACTACTGATCACAATGTCATCTGCAAACATCATAGTCCACAGGGACTCCTGTCTGATCTCGTCTGTCAACCTGTCCATCACCATTGCAAATAAGAAAGGGCTCAGAGCTGATCCTTAATGTAATCCCACCTCCACCTTAAACACATCTGTCACTCCCACTGCAGACCTCACCGCTGTCACACTACCCTCGTACATATCCTGTACCACTCTTACATACTTCTCTGACACTCCCGACTTCCTCATACAATACCACAACTCCTCTCTAGGCACCCTGTCATATGCTTTCTCTAAATCCACAAAGACACAATACAACTCCTTCTGACGTTCTCTGTACTTCTCCATCAACACTCTTAGAGCAAACATCGCATCTGTAGTGCTCTTTCCTGGCATGAAACCATACTGCTGATCACTAATCATCACCTCCCTTCTTAACCTAGCTTCCACTACTCTTTCCCATAACTTCATGCTGTGACTGATCAGTTTAATCCCTCTGTAGTTACTACAGCTCTGCACATCACCCTTATTCTTAAAAATTGGTACCAAAACACTTTTTCTCCATTCCTCAGGAATCCTCTCACTTTCCAAGATTTCATTAAACAATCTAGTTAAAAACTCCACTGCCATTTCACCTAAACACCTCCATGCTTCCACAGGTATGTCATTGTCATCGGGACCAACAGCCTTTCCGTTCTTCATCCTCTTCATAGATATCCTTACTTCCTCCTTGCTAATCCACTGCACTTCATGAGGATAGTACCAAACAATTTTTCTCATATAACATTTTCCTGTCAAATATTTATTTGATATATATTCATCATTGTTTCCAGTTTGAAAATGAGTCACACAAAGGCAAATTCTCAGGGCTCTCTGCTCAGAAAAGAATTTCAGTCTACCCTAATATTCAGGAACTGTTATTAAAACTGGACAGAATGGACACTAAAATTGATAATTTTAAAGAGAAATGTTCTAAGCAAATGGAAAAAATCCATGAAGCTCTACAGTTGCAGAAAAATCAAGTATCTGGCAAATGATATAGAAGAAAGACTAAATGAAGATGAAAATAATGTTGAATTCCTTTTAAAACAAAACACTATCAGGATGAATAAGACTGATGATCTGGACAATAGCTCTCAGAAATAATATATGCATCTTTGGTCTACCTGAAAATATAGAAGGTAACAATATGGTAAACTTTTTGAATTCCTGGCTACCTAAGACTTTAGATTTACTGGAGGCACTGTCATACAGTATTGAGAGAGCACATAGCTCTCTGGTTACATCTTCGACTAAGAACAATTCTTCCCCTAGATCTATAATAGTAAGATTTTTTCTTCTCAAGATAAAGAATTAGTTCTTAAAACTGCCTGAGCTAAGTCACCTCTTAAAATAAATGAAAATAGAATTCATTTTGGCAATGACTCTGATAAAGAAATTATGGCATTTTTATTTTCATTTTGCAAATGTAAATAAATCCTTTTTATTTGTTCCATGGCATCTTTTATGCCCACTTAATGGTCTAACAAGACATTTGGAGACTTGGATACTCTGTCACAAGGTAACTTAATCCTTTTATAGTACATTTATTTATTTACTTTTTAATATTAAATAGTTATTTTTTATTTAATTATTTTATAATGCAATAGTATTTATACATATATATTTAGTTGTGGTAGCGGTACCACCTTCTTTACTGTTTAACCAGTATAGTGTGCGTGTGTGTGTGTGTGTGTGTATGTGTGTATATATATATATATATATATATATATATATATATATATATATATATATATATATATATATGTTATTCAAGTCTCCATTTTTATCTTTATTTTTCTTTGTTTATTTTACATCTGGTAAATTCTAGCAATTATTTTAAAATTCAGTAAACAGTTTTATTAGTTTGTATTTTAAAGGTTATATATGTCTGCTTGTCTTTCATTTATAAAAACTAACTGTATGGAGCTTATTCTCTGGTTGGCTTGTCTTGGTTTGAGAAGCTTGCTTCATGCTGAGCAATTATGTCAGTTCTCTTAGATAAAAGACATGTGAAAATGTATGCTATTGCAGTTGTTGATGCAATCTTGTTTTGGTGTGAATCATTGCGGAATTTGTCAGAACACTTGGATTTCTGCGGGTAGTTGGAATGAATGTAACACAGTCTTTTGGTATGTAGAGCTTGATGGTAGTGAATGGGAGTGAATGTTCTGCTATCTGGTTATTCTTTTTTGTGAAGTATGCCTGTGGAAAGCTTTCTTGTTGAGTGTGGATGTTGTAGTTTGCCTTAGAAGTGAAATTTAGTGATTGTGCGACTTCTGTTGGGCTGACTTGTACCTTTCTATTCTGGTGTTCATGGCTATTGTGTGTTTAAATGGGAGATACAGAAGAAAGAGGGTTGGCAGTTGTTCATTGAATGTTAGGTTGGTGTGAGAAGGCTCCATTTCATTTTTTTCCTTCTTGCTTGAGCTTTCTTCTTTACTTAAAAAGCTTAATTTATTACAACCATAGTAGCTCGAGCCTCCCACTCAAGAGGTGAACCAGAATTGTTCACAGTTGACTAATTTCATGGATGGATGGTTTCAATGAGCTAAATGGATATTAAGGTGGATATAATGAATATGTATTGACTGAATTGGTAGTCCTTCTATGAATGTTCATATGAAAGGATCATTTTAGAATAAGAGGGGGAAAGAAAACAAAGAGACTGAGCATTCTTTTAATGAAACACTTATTTCTAATTGAAAAACAAAGTTCTCATTATACTGGGTATCATTAGATGCTATTGTCATTCTGCTAACTCCATGATCTAGCTTCTTCATATTATAAAATAATTCCTCTTTACTTGATAGACGATGGTTTATTTCTGAATGATATACTGATGTATAAAGAGAGTATTAAAGATGTCAAAAGTTATCATTCCATTTTGGTAATGATCATTTGTTACATCTGAGTGTGACAAAAAGAAGGAAAATGGGGGAAGGAAGGACATGAGAGAGACCTGATTTGGAATGTGGGCATTGGGAAACCGGGAGTTTTGGGGGTTCTATTTTTAAATATACAATTCTGTGCTGTCTTGTTTTCTATTTTTAGTTGGGATGAAATCTTGAACTTACAAATTATTTATTTGCTTTTTACATGGGTATTTACATAGGAATCTTTTGAATGCATATAGTCTGGTTCTTTTTTTATTGGCAGCATAAAGACATGGGTAGTATGGATCTTTTACATGACTATGACTACGAGTCTACATTGAAACTAATAGTTGCAAGAACATTTATGTCTTATTAAACACATCATATAAAAATAAAAATATAATAAACAAAAAACCTAGCTTCTACATCAAGTTAGTTTGTTTTGGGTGACCCTGCCATACTATAGCTACATCTTATTGAATATGTAAAATGACTAAACTCTGCTAAATTGTTGCATGTAACTTAATAGATGGTATTATTATTAACACACTAAAAGGCAAAATATGACTATATAGGGAAACTGATTAGTTTATATGGCGCATAGTATATCTTTATATACATTACATTAGAACTAGAGGTGGTGCAGCAGTTAGCGTTGTTGCCTCACAGCAAGAGGTTCTCCCATTCGATTCACAGCTGGAGCACCTTCTGTGTGGAGTCTGCATGTTCTCCCCATGGTTGAGTGAAGTTAAAGACATGCAGGTAGGTGCATGCATGAATGGGCATGCCTTCTTTGAAGGTTGGCCATTGGGCTGGCACCTCGGTACCGTAAAAATCCAGTGCAAATCATTAGCGGACCGGAGTTCCGCTGTGGCGACCCCTAACTGGGAAAAGACAAAAGACAAGAGAAACATTAGAACGAGATAGAATTTGCTTTTGTTTTATTCATGATCAATATTATGAACAGATAAAATAAATACAAAGCTTTTTGTATTTATGAGCTCTTCTGGATCCTGAACTGTTTTTTATATACTTGACAGCAATTATCTTATTTTAATAAGACGTAAAGGGGAATTGGTCTCACGCTAGTTGATGGGAGGGAATGCTTGGACAGAAAAGCTGTTCAAGCTAGGACTATTAAACTCCATGTGAGGAATGAAGGGGTTTAAAAGCATATTTTTACTTAATATCACAGTTCTTTGTTTTTCTTGGGTGTCTGTAATAATTAATCTCTTAAACATTTTGGCTGCATGTTATTCAATAGGCAGTTCATAACAGAGAATGTGTTTTTTATCATTTATTACAAACTAGAATTTATGGAAATATCATCTATTTACTTACATACAAGTTAAATGTCATATCTTAAATGCATTTCTATCAATATTAATGGGTTAAATAATGGTTGCAAGAGGGGAAGTTTGTACAAATAGTCAAAATTATTCAACTCCCAATTTATATTATTACAAGAGACACATTTACTGTTGGAAGATACAGGGAGACGTAATATCAAATATTACTCCTTGCTAACCAGTTCACATTATACTCAAAAAAAGAGAGGGGTAGCTATACTGTGGAAAAATTCTCTCCCCCATCCTAAAATTACTGATACATATAAGGATGATAAGGGTATGCTTTGTTAAGTAACTACGGAATTCAACAGAAAACTATATACCTTAATTAATGTTTACTGGATTCCAGGAATAGGAGTCAAAACTGCAAAACAACATTAAGATTAGATTGCTCAAATCTCAAAAGGTAACATTATCTTGGTAGGAGATTTTAATTGTATTCTGACTGATAAAGATACTTATACTACCAGTAAAAGAAAAATATCTGCTTCTGCTAAGATGTTAATAGATCATACTGAATTATCTCACATTATAGATATAAATGAATTATCATATTCAGAATCACTTTTTTTACTCATTATTCATAGGCATAATAGACACTCTAGAACTGATACAGTATATATTTCAAATGAGTTGATAAATAGTTTAAGTAAAGTTAAAGAGGTTTTTGGCCACTTTCTGATCACGTTATAATTTTTGAACTGATGTTAAAAACTAATAATAATATTCAGACCAAAAGAATACCAGCATATATAGATTACCAAAAAACACAGTGAAGCTCCTAAGTATCAGAAAAAAAATAAAGGCACACCAGAAAAAAGAAAAAAAAAAACAGAAGGAACATACTTACAAAGAAGTAATTACCACAAGAGAAGAAAAAAATGACTGTCCTAACCCACAACTATGTAACAAACTAAAAACCTATCCTACAGCCTAAACCAAAAAAGCAACAAGAAAGAATCTGGAGAGAAAAGTCTCAGTAGGAGAGGAGATCAGAAGGGTTGCAGATATACCAAAAAAGGATATGCTTTCCAAAGAATGAGCCATCATGCAATACACGTCTGATGCTTCAGGTGACAAACAGGATCTGAGGTACTAAGGTAGACTGGAGGGAATTATGGATAGGGAGGAGCCACAGCCCTGGATATGTGAAGCTTCAGAGATGGTGTCGAGGTCAGATCCGATTGGTTCCAACAACCCCATACGTTGAATCAGATGGAAATAGACAACATCAGATGGTCTGTTTACCTGCATTTTGTTAACACTGTTCATGTTGTGTTTTGCAAAAATTGGATGAATGGTTAGAGAATCCTTTAGAAAATCTGATAAAGGAGGGCTGAAAATCTTTGAGAGTCCTTATATCAACATACCCCTCTCATCACACTTTTTGATCACCTCTGCAGCAGAGAGGACAAAAACTAAATTTCTATCCAAAGAAGAATTTATAAACATCATCTGGGGAGTTCTGAGAACACAGCCAGGCAAACCTACTCAACACAGTACCAGTGGCTAATGCCTTTGAAGAAGTATCAACTGAATAATATGCACTGTAAACAACGAGTAATGACTTGTAGAATAGAAAAAACTAAATTATTTAAATTAAATTATTTTTTACATGAAGAACCTGCAGACAAAACATTCCTCATACTTTCACAATTAGTCAGAATAAACCTTAACATATGAGCCAGGCAATTCAAAATTCTGAAAATGAAAGTTGGAGAAGCAGGCCCTTTTTTCCCCATAATAATGAATATTTCTGCTGACATCTTTAGGTATGTATTTCTCAGTACCAGGATTAACAGCCTGTAACAACTTCCCAGCTAAGGTAGGAAAATCATCTTTTCTAACATATGCCAAGTCTTCAGATGAACAATACTTAACCTTTTGATTTTTCTATACAGATATAGCTAATAATAGACTCGGAGAAGGTACTTCTGTCCCATCAAGAGGTCATTTTCCCCAACTACATCAAGCAGCATCCCCCACATTGCCTCCTTCACCCAGAAGAAATGGTTCTCCTATGCCTAGATAGGACACTGGAACAGCCAAAGAGGATGTGGCTGGCCCCCAGTTCATGGTGGTGAAAGAACAACACCAGTGAAAGTTGTAGAGTTAAGTCCATGGTATGAAAAATGACAAATGGTGACTGCAGCATTACCCATCATCGGCTGAGGCATTAACTGAAATCATGGAGTTGGCAAGGGCTTTTTGGTAAATTTTCTCTTTGTTGTAGGGACAATTTAATACGGAACAGCAGATCTGTGCTGTGACCATGGAGAATGTTTCAAATGTGGTAGGTTTCACTGGAACAAGTCAGTTGGAAGGAAAGTTGTCAAATAGTAATCACAAGCAGCATACTTAGACTCACATGTACAGTCTCCTAAATACAGCTCTGCATAAACACCACACAAAATTCCTATTAGAAACCCCTTTCTTTTAAAAAATTCAGGTAAGCTGTCACACAGTGAATACAAGCACACACAACATACCCCATAATAGTTCTAACCCAAATAAAACACTTCCTGACACTAGTGCCTGGTTATGTTACTGCACAAATTACTTTGTGAAAAGATGGAACATGTCATCACATCAGTGGCACTTCCACAGTCACACTGACAGCTGATGAAAAAAATAAAAACTAAATCCCAGGTCATCAAAATGTTAACATGTAACTACCACCCCATAAAATTAACTACATAAAATGCTTTTGCTGGTGTAAGCCCTTCAATTTCCCTTGTGCCACCAATACCTCTGCTACTTATACATACCAACACCAAGGCTGCAGAACCTTGTATAAAGGGACAATTCAGTTTTAAAGTAAACCAAATATTTTTTTTTATCTCTGAGGTTCTACAACCTTGGACTTTTAATTTTAACATGTAAAAACAGCATAAAATCCAACTTTGATGAAATTACACTTTAATGGCTTTTTTTCCAACTATTTGCAAACTGATAGGGGTCGGTTCTGTGGTGCAGAGGGATGAAGTCCTTAAAGCAACTCAAATGGGCTTGAAGTGACTAGTGCATGGATAGGACTGTGTGGTCAATGCTGGCTTGCCTATCCTGGGAGATGCGAGTCAGCTAACCCTCTACTGTAATAACAACCAGAATAAGTTGAGTGTAGTGGACATGCTAAGAGCTACTAGCCTATTATGGCTGCATGGAAGACAAGCAGCACAAGCTGTAGCCATTGGTGTGCTTGCTGACAGATCAGTGTTGTGAGCCAAACCTGCTGGCTGCTGCAGGGAATCAGGGCTTAGGACTTAAATAAACCCCCCCTAATGGCTACCCAAATGATGAACTCTTGTGACTGGCTCTTACTCTATGGGGAATAAAAATTTTGACTGGGTCATGGGAAGACTGATGATTGGCAGATACCAGGGGGAATAAAAAAACAAAAAAAAATATTTGTTTGGGTGTTGATTATAGAACTATTTGTGACTTTACTAGGTTCCTAGTTTAAACCACAGTATGGAAAATTTAAAGTTATCCAGAAACTAAAGTGAAGCACCTTCTCAGCTACCTGTGAGAGTCCAAAGTTTCTAAAGTTCAGATACTAAGGATATAGGTAATACAAATGCTCCAGGGCAGCAAAGTTGTTGTTAGTCATTTCTCAGCCTCTGACAATCACACCTCATCACCTGTGAGTTGTTAGCTGTTTGTCAGGCTCTGACAATCACTCCTTAACTGTTCTGATTCAGTAATGCTGTATGCCTGCCAGAAAATAGCACAAGTAAAGGAGGAAAGCACAGCAACTACATAAAATGTTATTTTTCCAATTAGAAAAAAATTATCTTTCAGATAAAATAATACTGCTCATAATCCAGCTGCACTTTTAAATATGTAAAACAGAACAGGACACAAAGTTATGACCATTTGATTTCATTAAAAGCACTGAACTCAATCTGACGTTCTTTTGCAAATATTTTCTAAACAACAGAAAAGAAAGGTGCAGCCAGTTGAGAACTGCTGAACATCTTGGAATTCACATGGACGGAAACAGGAAGGAAGTCAGCCACCAGCTCAATTCCTGGTGTTTTGCAAAGACTCTATGAGAAGTTTATTGTACTCTGTGATATGATTCTTCACTTTTTTCACCACAGGACGGTAGTCACTTTCAAGACTCTTAGCAGCTATAACTAAACATAAAAGTTAAGGAATGCAACATTTACGACATATTACATAAAGCACATATGAAAACCAAGGAACAGCTTTTGTTTACTAGGAGTTAATCAGGATGAAATGTATTTGATAATTTGAAAGCACACACTCAAACTTGTATGGCAGATTTTACTAATGTCTTCTTTTAATAATAATTGATTTTCAATAGTTATGTCACAATAGATCACTTGTAATTTGTAAACTATTTTATGGAAATATGAATTATGTTATTAATCATTTTAAATGGCTATGACTGCAACCTATAATAGATAACAAAGCAAAACTAACCCAGAAATCCACAAAACCAATACATTTAGTTAGTAAAATGGTGACTGCATCTAAGCTTGGTCTGAAGACCACAAAGGTTCTGATCTAACTTCTCTGATCCAAACTTAAATGCAACTGTACCATTTTAATTTATAAAATTATCAAATTAAAAAGCTGAAGTGAAAAGAAATTAGCAAAATGATAATTTAGCCTAGCAAATAGTACAAATAGGTTTATGACACTTCATTTTTGAAGTTCTGTGCTGTTTTAATATCACAGTTCAAGAAATTAATTTCAAATCTGAGATATTCTACTATGTATAAATCTCTAATAAGCAAGTTTTCTTCTTTAAGCAATCTGAACTGACCCTGACAAAAAAAAAAAACTAGCAGTTACAGATTTTCAAATGGTGCTACATCAGATGTACCATTTTCTGAACTACATTCGTCCATCCATCCAAAGCCACTTTTCCCATTTTTGCACATGGGGTCTGGGTGACATTTCAACAGTGACATTTAGAGCCAAGGTTTACAGTAGGATTACAGTTTTCTAAACAGCGATTCACAAATGCATGAAGTACAGTTGTGTACCTACCATAAATGTAGATGTTCGAGTGTATTCACTGTTGCAGTCATTACTCTTGGGTTATCCTGCTGGCAGGCTACCCTCAGTCGGCCAGAATTCCAAAGTCTAGGTCCGGTGTCGGTTGCTGTCGCCTCCACCCTGACATCAGTGCGCCAGGGGTATAAAAGATGCAGCCGATGCCATTTTCTTCAGTTTTTTTTGCCCCAGATGTCAGGTGCCCCCCAAATTGGTAGGCTGAAAAATATGCCAATAGAAATGCATGCACAAAAAATAACATTTTCTCTATCTACAAGCAAATACACCAAATAGGCTGTATAGGATAGAAAAGTGCAGATAAGTCCCAGCAAAGAGAAGGGGGATGGTGGGTGGGTAACCTGGACTGCAACAGTGAATACACTCGAACATCTACATTTATGGTAGGTACACAACTGTACTATGTTCATCGTGTTTCACTGTTGCAGTCATTACTCTTGGGTTGAATCCCAAAGCTGAGGATGGGTGGCTGGGCTAAATAGGATTAGGAGAGGCTAAGAGGCCCTGCAGAACTGCAGTGGCAAAGCCTGCACTGGTCTTAGAGTAAAGAGGTAAGTGGTAGTGCTTTGTGAAAGTGTGCACTGAACTCCAAGTTGCAGCCTCTAAGATATCTTTGGTTGGTACTCCTCTGAGGAAGGCTGCTGAAGTGGCTGCTGCTCTGGTGGAATGAGGCCTAATGCCCTTAGGCGCTGATTTGCCATGTTGAGAATAGCAGAAATGGATGCAATGTCCTATCCATTTAGAAATAGTCTGTTTTGAGATAGCTTTTCCTTGTGATCCTGCAGCATATGACACTAAAAGTTGCTCAGTCTTTCTGAAAGCTTTAGTTCTGTCCAAGTAGAAGCGTAACTGCCTGTGTATGTCCAAAGAATGCAGAGTTTTCTCACCCTTGTTCTGTGGATTTGGATAAAAGGTAGGCAAGTGAATGGTTTGGTTGAGAGCCACACTGGATACCACCTTAGGCATAAATGTAGGATTTGTCCTCAGAGACACCCTGTCTGAATGAAAAATGATAAAAAGTTCCACAGCCATGAGTGCTTGCAACTCCGAGACTCGCCTTGCTGAGGTCATTCCTAGGAGTAGAGCTGTTTTCCAGGATAAGAATTTTATATCTGCTGTTGAAGCTGGCTCGAAAGGAGGCAGTGTGAGTTTTTCCAAAACGTAATTGAGGTCCCAGGCCAGAATTGCTGCTCTCCTTGGAGGCCTAATATTTTTGGCCCCTCTGAGGTACTGCCTTATTAAAGGATGAGAAAAGATAGGTGGTTCCATATTGTAATGGGCTGAAATGGCAGAGGCATGAATCTTAAATGATGAGAAAGAAAGGCCTTTGTTCAGCATCTCAGTTAGGTATTGTAAAATCTGAGGTATATTTGGTTCACACGTGTCAATGCCTGTTCCTGGCTCCAAGCACAGAATCTCTTCCATTTTTCTGCATAAGATTTTCTGGTACTGGGCCTCTTGGCCTCCAAGATAACATTCATAACAGCTTTTGAATGAGGTGTGTTCTGAATGGTTACATTATCCGCCATGCTGCCAGATTTAATGTCCTGAGTTGGCTGTGCAGGATCTGATTGTTTTGTTGGGTCAGCAAGTGAGAAGTTTGAGGCAATATCCATGCAGGACCTTGAGACAAGCTCTTTAGGACTGGGTACCAGTGCTGGCGTGGCCAGTCTGGTGCAATCAGTATCATTTTTGGCTTCTCTTGTCTGACCTTTAGGAGTAACCCTGGGAAGGAGAGGCAGTGGAGGAAAGGCATATACTGTTAGGTTTTTCCAGATGAAGGATAGGGCGTCCACTTTCCATGCTTGCTTGTGATAAATCCTTGTGCAAAATCTCTGCAATTGGTAGTTGTGAGGGGAGGCAAATAGATCTATGTCTGGGCATCCCCATTTCCTTATTATCATGCTGAAGACTTGTGGATCCAGTTTCCATTCGTGGGGATCCATGAGGTTTCTGCTTAGTTCGTCTGCCAGAGTATTTGTTTTTCCTGGCAGGAATTGTGCTTGCAGGTGAATTTGAAAAGCCAATGCTGTGTCCCATAAGGTCATTGCTTGTCTGCAGAGGGGGTAGGAATGTGTACCTCCCTGCTTGTTTATGTACCACATGACCGTAGTAGTGTCTGTCTTTATCAGTAGCTGTCCTGGAAGAAGCAGGTCCTTGAAAGCTGTCAGGGCATTTTGAACAGCTAGCATCTCTTTTTGATTGATGTGAAGATGCATCTGGTTTACAGGCCATGTGCCCTGAATGCATTTTCCTGCCATATGGGCCCCCCCAGGCATAATCTGATGCATCCGTTGTTAGTGTCTGTCTGTCTGTGGGTAAACTGAATGGCAGACCCTTGTTGGGGTGACAGGCTTCTGCCCACCATCGAAACTCCTGTTGTAGGCAGGGAATGAGTATAATTACTGTCTCCAGGCTGTGGCAATGCTGAGTCCAAACACTTTTTAGATACCATTGTAGTTTCCTCATATGCAGTCTGGCATATGGAATTAGTAGAATGTAGGATGCCATGAAACCCAGGGCCTGCAGGATTTTCCTTGCAGATAAGTGGGGTTTTGTTGCCAATTTCTTGAAGTAAGAAGTCAGTTGCTTTTGTTTGTCTGGTGTGAGATAAGCCATCTGGGCAGTTGTATTTAAGCTTGCACCCAGGAATATTATCTCTTGAGAAGGCACTAGTTTTGATTTATTTTCGTTTACTGTGTACCCTAGGCCAGTTAGTAATCTTTTTACAAACGCCAGATGCTTTAAAAGAATATCTTTGGTCTCTACTTGAATTAGGCAGTCATCCAAGTAGGGATATATATGAATTCCTCTTTGTCTGCAAAATGCAATTACTGGTGCCAGGCATTTTGTGAAGACCCTGGGCACAGTAGATAAGCCAAAGGGCAGTGCAGAGAATTGGTAATGAATTGAGCCAGCTATGAATCTGAGGTATCTTCTGCAAGATTGTCTGATTGGGACATGCAGGTATGCCTCTTTTAGATCCAAAGTTACGAGCCAAGCCTTCTTGCCCAGCATGGGCAGCAGCTGCTGTAGAGTCAACATCTTGAATTTTGGAACTTCCAGAAATGTATTTAGAATAGATAGGTCCAGTATTGGTCTCCAGGTTCTGTCCTTTCTGGGCACTAGGAAAAGTCTGGAGTAAAATCCTTGCCCCTGCTCTTGTTGTGGTACTTGCTGAATGGCCCTCATGTCCATGAGGGCTGTAATTAGTTTTTGTGCCTCTGCCCATTGATTGTGTGGCAGGTTTGGCATACCTTTTGACCTTGGTAGAGTGTGAAAATGGAACCTGTAGCCTTGGGACACTATGTTCAGGACCCATTTGTCTTGGGTAACCATTTGCCAATTTGATGAAAAAAGTGCTAGTTTTCCCCCTAAGGGGGCTGTCAAAAGAAAAGTGCTTGGATGTGGCAGAGGAAAGTCATTGGGACTGTTTCCTGTAAGGTTGTGATTTGTCTTCTCTGCTTTTGGAGGTAGGAGCACCCCATTGTTTAGGCCTGTATGAGCCTTGGGGCTAAGATCTGCCTCTAGGACACCTGTATCTGCCTCTTTGTGGTCTGTCTGACACTGGAAAGGACCAATTTTTAGAAGGCCAGTTTCTGCTAAACCTGGGTGGCTGTACCTGTAAGAAATCCTTGACTGTCTGCATGGATTTTGCTTTACCCTCCATTTTTTTCAACACCTCTTCTGCTTTAGTACCAAACAAAGTATCATGCTGCAATGGTGCATCTAATAATTTTGCTTTAACATGATCAGGCAGATTCTGCTCCTTTAACCAAGCATGCCTTCTAATAACAGAACCTGTAACAGCGGCCCTGCAAGAGGCCTCCAAAGAATCATAACCACATTGCAAAGTATGCTTTCCCACTTGTTCAGCTGCATGCAATAAATCCTGCAATTCTTTGTCCTTGTCCTTGCGTTTTTTGTAAACTCCGGTTGTCGGCTGGTCCGACGGCATTATATAATTAAATCTTCGGCCAAAGTAATGAAATGCAAAATCAAACTGATGCTTAATAGTGCGTTGGTTAAATCTAGCACAAAACTGACAGCTAACAACGTTGCGATCAGGGCCTAGGCAAAGAATACAGTAAGAGTGAAAATCCATATGAGGTATTTGCTTCCCACAAGAAATACAATTGTTAACTTTTTCTGACATCGATCTGGAGCAAGAAAAAAGTTTCCCCAACGGGGTACTTAGCTTTAATGAAGATTTCGGTTCTGAAATTTGGATTTGAAAATCTCAGGAGTCGGTCGACTGGCACATGCGAACTGCTTTTGCTTCGGGCACCGCGTGGCAACAAAGACTGAAGAAAATGGCGTCGGCTGCATCTTTTATACCCCTGGCGCACTGACGTCAGGGAGGAGGTGACAGCAACCAACGCCGGACCTAGACTTTGGAATTCTGGCCGACTGAGGGTAGCCTGCCAGCAGGATAACCCAAGAGTAATGACTGCAACAGTGAAACATGATGAACATCGTTTGTTTATACAAGGGACAGGGTGGACTTCTGACTTACCTGCAAATGCATTTTTTTAGAATATTAGTCTGCATGTGTTTCAGATGAGAATGATTTGTTCTCATTTGTTATGAAGATGATTTCACAGACTACAGCTTTGAAATTACTGCAGCACACTCTCAGACTAGCTGATTGATAGGTTCAGTTTTGACGGACTTAAGTAACCCCTAAGCAGTGACTTGCAAATTAACGTCACTTGGCTTTACCTGTTGATTGAACAATTGTCTTTATGAAAACTGACATTGCATGCCAAATTAAACAGTGAGTCTGTTAAATCTTGTTTTCCTTGCCACTGGCCCCTGAGTCAAGAAATTAATGAGCATGTTAATTACTTTTCTGGTGCACTGATTTTCTGTGAATTGACCTCATTTGTTAAATATCCTACTGAATGTACCTATTATGACAATACTCCAAATTTAAAAGATGAGGTGATATCTTCCAGTGGACAAACACAGAGTTTACAGTATATCCAGCATAAGTTTTCAGTCTGTGTAAACTCTTCTACAGTTACTAAACTGTTATATTGGATGCAGTCACATGTGCACAGAAAGGAAGGACGCAATGCATCATTTGTGCCACGTGGAATAAAATAAATATTTTAAAGAAATGCCAACTGAGAAAAAAAACACAATGCAGTTTGAATGCTACATATGTCTCAGACTGTCTGTCTCTACTTAAGGCAGAGTGTACAACCTAACATAAAACAGTGGAGCTCCTCCCTGAAATTCTTGAAATACTGATCTTAGGGTGGAAGCATTGCACAGCAATTAAAAAAGGTAGCAAGACACTTGGAGCAATTAAACTAAATCACATCAAATGTTTTCATCAGTTTCAACCAATGCAAAATATCTATTATGGTTTAACAATCTGCCCTAGTAGGAATATTTGCAGCTTCATGCTGTGTTTCTGAACAGAACTGAGACTGCTAGCTAAATAAGGTTTCACATTTTGCACCTTTATGGATATCCGCATTAAAGTTAAAAAAGATTGAGAAAAACTGCAATCATTTTATCCTTTTTTTTTCCTCTCTCTTTCATTGTCTGATGATCATCAACCCTTATTTTGGCTAGTTGGCCTGTTTCCTCTTCACCAGCGAGAGACAACCAAGAGGGGTCTTTAGTTAGTCAGCCATCAAGGGGGTGTCCTTATTAAGCACTAACCTTACGATGCATGTCTGGCAACATGCTCTAGGGTTTGGCATGCAAATGATCATTAGTGAGAGAGTTTCACCAACTTCTGCAAGTGATGTAACCCCTCAAGAAAGCCCTGATTTCCTGGAAGACATCACTCCCATGTGGTCTCTGGTCTCTACCAGAGATTTTACCACAGGACCATGTACTCTGGGCATATGCCTCCACACCTGAAGAGAAGCAAGTCAGCTTTGCCACATACCTCATGTCTTTTCCTTGTCAGCCCCAAGACTGCTGATACTGATGGTGTGCTGATGGTATGTGAAACTTTTAAACTGAAGAACTGAACAATTCTATTGGAAACTGAAAATTTCTAATATTATCTGAGACAAAATAATCCTCAGTGATTAAAGCAGCAACTACATGGAAAAGCCTTATTACTACAGGTAATCTGCAACACACAGATTGCTAGCATAAACTGAAGATTTTTTTTTACTGTCCTTTACCTTCATAACTGCCAGCACTGAAAGAATTCCCAGAGGTCATTAGCAGCTGAAGACTGACGGCAACTGTCAAGAGTTAATTCTTTTTCACAAACTGTCTTCCTCATCCTTGGTGAAATGTTAAAATATTGAAACTGTTATGAAAAATTATTATGCCTCGGGTTTATTCATCACTAAATACTTATTAACCTGTAGTTTCTCCATAAATGAGTTAAATAAAATGTTTATAACAGGTCTATGTCAAAGGAAAACTAAAAAGTAAATACGTAATTATGCAAGATATATTTTCATAAGTAGTTGCTTTATATTTCAAATGCTTTACAACTGCATTCTCTTTATTAGTAAATTATAATGTACTAACAAAAACTGAAGGCCAAGTAAATGCTGAAGGAGTGAAGGGATGCTATATGTTATGTTGAAAAGTCTAGTTTTAGAAAGTTAATAAATTGTGCCAGGTATCTGTGGAAACCAGATTAATTAATAGTACGCTTTGGCCTACTCAGACTGGGGCATGAGTCTTTGCAAGGATGTCTGTGAAATATTGTGTTGTTGTTTGTCTTTTTGGCTTTTCCCGGTTAGGGGTCGCCACAGCGGAACTCCGGTCCGCTAATGATTGGCTGTCAATTTTTATGGTGCCGAGTTGCCAGCCTGACGCCCAACCTTCAGCAAAGGCACGCCCATTCATACATGTCTTTCGGAGGCCACTCGACCGAGGGGAGGACATGCAAACTCTACACAGAAAGCACTCCAGCCGAGAATCGAACAGCAGAACCTCTTGCTGTGATGCAACAACACTACCGCTGTACCACCGCGGTTTGTGTACTGGTACTAAACGTTACAAGGCTGAAAGATAAATTCTTAGACCAGGTGGTCTATGTTTTAAAATACATATTTGTGAAGTGTTTATGTAAAGCTCTAAGTAAGGATCTTGAGAGATGACGAAATTTTAAAATACATTTATTTGCTGAAGGCAATGTAATGTCAAAGTTCTACAAGCATGCAACTGGTAAGAAAAAAATATATACGGTGTTTTTTCTTTTGTTCTTTGAGCCTGATCTAAAAATTTTGGCAGGTAGTCTCCCAGCATTGTTTATGGAATAAAACAGTACTTTGCACATCCTGAAGTGCCATTCTTGACTAAGTCAAATTTATACTGTACTTTAAGAAAACCAATGAATTTCTGTACTAAACCAAGTCATCCTGCTGACCTTGTTTCAAAGATTCAAAATAACAATATTGCTATTAAAGAAACTGTAGCCAAACACAGATAAAACAAAGAATAATATTTGGGTTAGTTGATGTGCTTTGAACTGGCCACCATGACTTAACTCGAAATGATGTAGAGCTTGCTAATAACTACAGTCATCAATGTACCGCAAAATAAATACGATGACATGGGCACAGCAGACCTGTGTGAGAATCATCATCATCAATACCATTTCTTTCATTTTCTACAGGGGACTGAGTGTCATGTCAACTGTCACTCTCTCTCTCTCTTGATTCAATGCCACTCTCCTACCTTCTTCAACGGTCATGCTTGACTGTCACAGGTCTTTCACATAATCCATCTATTTTCTGGACACCCTCATTTCCCCTTGCCTACTTCCTGTCTGTCCCGAATCTTTTTCACCAGATTGTCTTCTGCTTTTCTGCACATGTCCAAACCACTGTAATCTGTTCCCTTTGGCCTGCTATGCAATTGGAGCTACTCTGACTTCTGCTTTGATGTCCTCATTTCTTTGTCTGTCCCACAGTGTGCATCCTACCACCTGTCAAAGGCACTTCATCTCCATCGCCTCTAGCCTTCTCAACTACTCTTCCTTCACTTCTCAGGTAGATAGAGTAGTATTTGGTCACACCACTGCTTTACATACCTTATTTATCAGCTTCTTTGGTATTCTTCTGTCATAAACTATCCCTGCCACTCCGTGCCAGTTGGCAGCAGCCTCTCCGATTCTAGCTTTGACCTCCTCATTCAGATTTTCCTTCTCCTCTGCCACCTTTCCACAATACCTGAAGTTGATAACCTGTTCCACTATTTTCCTTTCTATCTCAGTTTTTAGCTTCTTCTGATTTCCTCCATTTGCAGCCATTACAACTGTCTTATCTGTACTCAGTTTCATCCCATGTACCTTCAGTTTTGCTTTCCATTCCCTTATCTTTTGCTGAAGTTCTTGCTCAGAGTCTGCCTGTAATGACACATTGCAGTGGGCTCAGAGCTGAACCCTGATGCACACCAACTCCCACTGGGAATCCCACTGGCAGAATGAACACTGTTCATACTTGGAGTCATTGGGTCCTTGTTCATAGTCTGCACTAATTCTACGAATGATTCTGGGACTTCAGACCATTGCAGGACTGCCCAAATCAGCTTTCTTGAGACCTTGTCATATGCTTTCTTTAAGTCTAGGAATGTCCAACTGGACTCTTTCCTCATCTCTAGCTTCTTTGCAACTACTGGTCTCAATGCAAACAAAGGGCCAGTTGTGCTGCATCCTGATCTGAATCAGAACTGCTCATCTATCTTACTTTCTATGATTCTGTGTACACCTCTATACTGCTCACAGTTGTGGAAGTCTCCCTTGTTCTTGTACATTGGCACTAGTAAGCTTATTCTTCAGTCAGCTGGGATATACTTTTCTCTTCATACTGCTATGAGTACCCTCAGGAGCCATTTCTTCCCTAGCCAACCCAACATCTTGATCATATCTGCTGTGACCTCATCTGAGCTCTCTGCTTTCTCTGACTTCATTTTCCTTAATCCTGTTCTTACTTCTAGGATGGGCTCCTCCTCTTCTTTCATCATAGCCTAGTCTTGGGGAGTACAGCTTCTGTGTAGTTTTCTTCATTTAGAAGCTGCTGAAAGTACGTTTTCCATCGGCCCTTGATTTTTTGTGGGTTGGTGAGCAAATTGTTAGTGGCACCCCTTATGAAGGGTGTCTGACTATCTTTTTAATCTTTGTGCCATCTGCCAAGTCGCTTTCCAGAAGCTGGTAGAATGCCTCTGATGCCTTGTTTTTTCCTCCTGCAATTCCTTTCTTAGCCTCCATCTTTTCTATCTTCCACTTTTTTCCTGCACATCTTCTTTCTTTTGATGACTTCCTAGACTTGTGCATTCCACCACCAGCTTTCCTTATGCATCTTACTTCCATACCTGGCTTGGCCACATACCTGTTCTACAGTCCTCACACATGCTGTTTTAAGGCATTGCCATTCTTCTGCTTCAACTTCACCCATTTCCTATTCTTCCTGAGGTGCTAGAGCCCTCCCTTGAACTCTTGTGCTCTCCAGTCAACTTCCAGGTCTTCAGCCTAGTCTCAGTTGACCTGAAAGCCTTCTCTGACTATTGCTTACAGCTGAATGTGGTAACCAGTGGTTTATGCTATAGGCCAACTGTTTCACCTTGCAATCATTGATTCTACCCCGGCTGCTTCTTATAGATCACAAAACGCTTGAACCCTCAAGCTCCTCCTTTTATCCATAATGCCTCAGCCACCTAACATACCTCAGATCTAGTTTGCTGCCTATATATATATATATATATATATATATATATATATATATATGTGTGTGTGTGTGTGTGTGTGTGTGTGTGTGTGTATCTTTATACCGGAACTGCACAACAATGAAAACTCACATGATGAACAGCCAAAACCGCAATAAAGTACTGAATGCAACTGACACATGTAAGTATGGAATGTACGTTTATACACCTTTAAGAGACTGTAAAAAGTACAGTTTTGTACCTACCATAAATGTAGATGTTCGAGTGCTAATACAGCTGCAGTCATAACAGATGGGTTCTCCTGCCGTCAGGCGGGTCCTCGGTCGGCCGAATTCCAAAGTCTAGGTCCGGCGTCGGTTGTCGTCGCTTCTTCCCTGACGTCAGTGTGCCAGGGGTATAAAAGAACCAGCCGATGCCATTTTCTTCAGTTTTTCTTGCCCCAGATGTCAGGTGCCCCCAGAAGGAAGGCAATACATAAATTTGTGTAATAAAGCAATGCAATATAATCAAAATACAGTAGTTGCAAGCAAATGCACCATAAAAGAATACCCCAATCAGGTTGTATGAGGAGGTGTTAGCCAATAGGCCTGTCCCAAGAGGGGAAGGAGGGAAACCTGGACTGCAGCTGTATTAGCACTCGAACATCTACATTTATGGTAGGTACAAAACTGTACTATGTTCATCGTGCATACAGCTGCAGTCATAACAGATGTGTAGAATCCCAAAGCTGAGAAAGGGCTGGTAGGCACTAGGTGGAACTAGGATGAGCCAGAATGCCCTGCAAGACTGCAGTGGCAAAGCCTGCTCTAGTTTTGGAGTATAATGGTAGGTGGTAGTGCTTGGAGAAGGTATGCACAGAACTCCAAGTGGCTGCTTCCAAAATATCTTTGGTAGGAACTCCTCTGAGGAAAGCTGCAGAGGTAGCTGTGGCCCTTGTGGAGTGAAATCTGATGCCTGCAGGTACAGTTTTACCATGAAAAGAGTAACAAAAGCATATGCAGTGGGCTATCCATTTTGAGATTGTCTGTTTGGAAATTGGCTTCCCTTGAGCTCCTATAGCATAGGACACAAAGAGCTGTTCTGATTTTCTGAAAGGCTTTGTTCTGCCCAAATAATAACACAGCTGTCTGTGGATGTCCAAGGAATGTAGTAGTCTCTCCCCTTTGTTTTGAGGATTAGGGTAGAAGGTAGGTAAGTGTATAGCCTGATTCAAAGCTACCCTGGATACCACCTTTGGCATAAAGGACGGGTTGGTTCGAAGGAAACTCTGTCCTGATGGAAGATGATAAAAGGCTGCACAGCCATGAAGGCTTGTAGTTCCGATACCCTACGAGCTGAGGTGATAGCCAGAAGGAAAGCTGTTTTCCAGGACAAATATTGCAAATCTGTTGAGGCAGCTGGCTCAAAAGGAGGCAAGGTCAGCTTTTCTAGAATGAAATTGACATCCCAAGCAGGAATTGGTTCTTTCCTTGGGGGTTTTATATTCTTAGCCCCTCTGAGGAACTCTCTTAAGAGGGGGTGAGAGAATAAAGGTGGATCAGCGTTGTATTCTGCAGAAATGGCTGAGGCATGGATTTTGATGGAGGAGAATGAAAGTCCACTGCTTAGCAGCTCAGCTAGATACTGTAAAATTTGAGGTAAATTCAGTTTTCCAGGAGTCTGGCCCTTTTTCTCATTCCAGGCACAAAACCGTTTCCATTTTGCGGAGTAAGCTTTTCTAGTAGAAGGCCTTCTGGCCTCCAAAATGACATCCTGCACCTCCTTGAAGAGTTGGGTCTGTTGTGATGTTAAGGAATCTTCCATGCGGCCAGATTGAGTGTTTTCAGCTGACTGTGAAGAGTTTTGAAGCTGTGCTGAGTCAGAAGAAGAGGCAATAGAGGTAGGGTCCATGGAGGGGAATGCGTTAGGCTCCTCAGGAGTGGGTACCAGTGCTGTCTTGGCCAGTCTGGAGCAATGAGAATCATCTTTGGTCTGTCTGCTCTGGTTTTTAATAGAACTTTGGGCAGCAGAGGAAGAGGTGGAAAGGCATAAACTGTCATTGTTGTCCAACTGAAAGAGAGAGCGTCCACTCTCCAGGCCTGTGGATGAAAAGTCCTTGAGCATAATTTTGTCAATTGGTGATTTTTGTGGGAGGCAAAGAGATCTATGTCTGGCCTTCCCCATGCTTGAATTATCTCTGTAAAAACTTGAGGATGCAACTTCCATTCGTGTGGATCTGTCATATTTCTGCTTAGGTTGTCTGCCAGCGTGTTTTCCTTGCCTGGCAAGTACTGTGCTTTAAGTTCGATTTGTAATTCCAGAGCCATGTTCCAAAGTGACATGGCCAGCCTGCATAGGGGGTATGAATGGGTTCTTCCCTGTTTGTTTATGTACCACATTACTGTGGTGTTGTCTGTCCTTATCAATAGCTGACCTGGATGCAGAAGGTCTTTGAAAGCTATAATAGCATTTATTACTGCTAGCATTTCCTTTTGATTGATGTGAAGGTGCTTTTCTTTTTGGGACCATTTGCCCTGAATGCACCGATCTGTCATGTGCGCCCCAGGCGTAGTCCGAGGCGTCTGTTGTGATGACTTGATTTGCTTGAGGCTTGCAGAATGGGAGACCTGTGTTTGTTTGGCATGCTTGAGCCCACCACAGAAATTCCTTTTGAAGACATGGAATTAGTGGTATTATTGTTTCCAAACTGTGGCTGTGTTGAGACCATAGGTTTTCAGGTACCATTGAAGTTTCCTCATATGCAGCTTTGCACATGGGATTAGTAGGATGCAAGATGCCATGAATCTCAGAGCCTGCAGGATTTTCCTTGCAGTCAGCCTGGTGAAATTTGCTAGTGTTCTGAAGTATTGAGTTAGTTGCCCCTGCTTCTCTGGCGTGAGGTAGGCCATCTGGGTGTTTGTGTCCAAGTTGGCACCCAGGAAAATTATTTTCTGAGAGGGTAGTAGCCTTGATTTCTTTTTGTTGACTGTGTATCCCAGAGAATTCAACAACATTATTACAAAAGCCAGATGTTTCAGAAGTATGTGCTTGCTGTCCGCTTGGATCAGGCAGTCATCCAAATATGGGTATATTTGTATCCCTTGAAGTCTGCAGTAGGCAATTACTGATGCCAGGCATTTCGTGAATACTCTGGGCGCAGTAGACAAGCCAAAGGGCAATGCAGAGAATTGATAATGGGTTGAACCTGCAAGAAATCTGAGGTATCTTCTGCAATTTTGTCTGATTGGGACATGCAGGTATGCCTCCTTGAGGTCCAATGTTACCAGCCAAGACTCCTTGCCCAGCATGGGAAGAAGCTGCTGTAATGTGAGCATCTTGAATTTTGGTACGAGTAAAAATGTGTTTAGGATGGATAGGTCCAAAATAGGTCTCCAATCTTTTCCCTTCCTTGGTACCAGGAATAGTCTGGAATAAAAGCCTTGATCTTGTTCGTGAGTAGGTACCTCTTGAATAGCTTTCATGTCCATGAGATCTGAAATTTGACTTTGTGCCTCTGCCCTTTGATTGAGTGGCAGGTTTGGCATGCCTCTCATTTTTGGAAGGGTGTGAAAATGGAATTTGTAGCCTCTGTTTATAATGTCCAGGATCCATTTGTCTTTTGTGACAATATGCCAATTTTTTGAAAATAATGCCAGTTTTCCGCCTAAGGGTGCTGCCATTTGAGCCTTGCTTGGCATGCAAAGGGGAAAGTCATTGGGCTTGCTTTCTGAATGGGTGCGAACTATCCTCACCACCTCTTTGTGTAGGAGCTTGCCATTGTCTGCCTCTAAACGATCCTTGAGATTGCCCTCTGCCCCTCGGACGCCTGTATCTACCTCTTTCGGGTCTGTCCGTGGCTGGAAAGGACCAATTTTTGGAAGGCCAATTTCTACTGAAACGTGGAGGTTGTACCTGTAGAAAATCTTTCACTGTTTGCATTGATTTAGCCTTTTCCTCCATTTTCTTTAATACCTCCTCAGCTTTAACACCAAATAATACATCCTTTTGTAGAGGGGCATCTAGTAATTTAGCTTTGACATGATCTGGTAAGGTTTGCTCCTTGAGCCAGGCATGTCTACGTATGACTGATCCTGTAACAGCAGCTCTACAAGAGGCCTCTAGAGCATCAAAACCACATTGCAAGGTATGATTACCCACTTGTTCTGCACTATGCATCAAATCCTGCAACTCCTTCAAGTCTGGTTGTTCAGGTTGTGACATTTTACTTCTCAACTGTGATAACAGAAACTGTTGGTACTTTAGCATACGGAACTGGCAGTTTAATGCCCTCATGGTTAAGGTGGCCGAGGTGTATACCTTTTTTCCCCACCTTTCTAAGGATCTGGAATCTCTCTTGGAAGGTAATGGGTTTTTAGCAGTGGAGGCCTTAATTCCCTTGGGGCCCTGTGAGATAGTTTCTGGGTCAGCCGCATGACTTTTGTATAAAAATTGGTGCGAGTCAGGAACCCGGTAGTACCTGTCAGGCTTGACTGGGGCTGGAGGTAGAGAATCCGGGTTAAGGCAGGCCTCCGAGTACACATCATCTAGTATGTCTAAAACAGGAGGTATAGCCAGAGGCCTGTGCTGGGGTAGCAAAAGAAAATCCCTAAGCCTTTTCTTGGAATCTGAGTACTCTTGGCCTTCCCAGTGGAAGTGTTCCCTTAAGGTATGCAGGGTTTCCCCAAATAAATAATCCTCTGGGGGGGAGACAGAGGGAATGGACTCCTCAGCATCAGAATCTTCAAAAGGGGAGTAGGAATGTTCCTGTTCATCCGAGTGATCTGAAATAATGGAGGCCTGGTCAGAGGAGGGGGATTCTTCCTCCACTCTGGGCCTTTTGTCCGGGGGGGGTTGAGAACCCCTGATAAGAGTAATCAAATCCTCAGCCATTTTAAGCATCTGTTTTTTAGGCATGGGGCCTGGAGAAGGGCCCTGTGGAGCTTGTCTCTTAGAATGCATGGCTGCTTTAGACTTAGTGAAAGCCTTGATAGAAAAAGAAGAGGAAGGTCTGAAGACACCTTGAGAGGAGGCAGACCTGTCTACATTTTGAGATTCACCACCAAGAGAAGCTTCGGTATCTGTAGTCGGGGTGGGGGCCGAGGAGCCAGCGACCTCGGGCACAGAAGACACTGCCAATGAAGTGTCGTCTGTAGGCAGAGGCTGCGTAGGCGCCTCGCTGAGAACCGGACCACCTGTAGTCGGCTTTGGCGTGGTGTCGGTAGAGGCTGCGGACCTCGTGTGTCGGTCCTTGTCTTTGCGTTTTTTAGACAAAACTGGAGTCGGAGTATCCGACGACATAATATAGTTACATTTTTTGCCAAAATAGTGCTGGGCGAACTCCGCCCGATGCTTAATGGTGCGTTTGTTGAATGTAGCACAAAAACGACAGACCGAGACATCGTGGTCTGGGCCTAAGCAAGGAATGCAGAGGGAATGAAAATCCTTATGCAGTATTTGCTTCCCACAAGAAATACAATTATTAACTTTGTCTGACATCGGTCTGAGGCAAGAAAAGTTTCCCCAGTGGGGTACTTAGCTTTCAAGAAGACTTCGGTTGCAAAATTTTCGTAATTTCAGGAGCTGGCCGACCGGCACTTGCGAACTGCTTCTGCTTCGGGCACCGCGCGGCAAGAAAGACTGAAGAAAATGGCATCGGCTGGTTCTTTTATACCCCTGGCGCACTGACGTCAGGGAAGAAGCGACGACAACCGATGCCAGACCTAGACTTTGGAATTCGGCCGACCGAGGACCCGCCTGACAGCAGGAGAACCCATCTGTTATGACTGCAGCTGTATGCACAATGAACATCCTAGACAAAGACAAAAACAAAAACAACATGGCTAAGACAACATACAATGCTGCAGGTACAGTAGCAACAACACATGCAACTAAGCAGGTACTCCACAGATTACCAGAAATACAACCATTGTACAGTTTTTGCAGGGCGGAAAGCCCCCCTCAACCCTTGCAACTTATATATACCAGTTCCGAGATTGCACTACAGTGGGGACAAGGGTGTTATTTATTAAATAGCATACTTACCTGTTTCAGTTGCATTCACTACATTATTGTGGTTTTGACTGTTGATCATGTGAGTTTTCATTGTTGTGCATTTCCGTATTTCCATCTCAGCATTATGGTCTTCAGCCTTTTGGTAAGTTGATCTACTGAAATAGATCTCTCTCTATATATATATATATATATATATATATATATATATATATATATATATATATATATATATATAAATAACACCACCTTGCCTTCATTCACAGCTCTGGTGACTGACTCAAAGAAGTCGACCAAGTTGAGCAGGCATGATCTACCCTTCACAAGACCAAACTGTGTAGGATCCGGAGTTTGGAGATTCCCTATATCCTTGTTTATTAGGTCCATGATGATGCGTTCCACAGCTTTGCATATCAGATTCATCAGGCTAATGGGGCGATAGTTCCCGGGATCTGTGTTCACTCCTCCCTTGTGGAGAGGGATGACTGTAGTGGTGCACCATTCAGTAAGGACAAAGACTGAGGTGAGGCTGTGATTGAACAGGATACACAGGTGAGGTGCCAGTTCACTCTGTAGTTCATGCAGAACACAGCCGGGGATATTGTCAGTTCCCACAGAAGCTGTATTCTTGGCCTTGGACAGTGCTGTTTTAACCTGTGCAGCAGTAATACTGGGTGCCTGGCAATCTACTGGTATTGTGATTGGTCCTTTAGGGAGGGAGAGAGGGGTAAAGTTGGCACTGAATCTGTCAGCCAGTATACTGGCAATATCTGTTGGCTCAGTATAGGAGGTACTATTGTGCAGTAGCTCAGAGTAAATCTGGGTATTGCCATGGAGATTCTTTACATAACTATAGAAGGCCTTGTGGTTGTCTTTACTATCTGCTACAGTTCTGTTTTCATAGCTAGCTTTAGAGGATTTGATGAGGGATCTCAACCTTTTATTGAGGCTGATAAGGGAGTTTTTCCAGTCTTGGGACTTCACCTTATTCCGCATCAGTTTCCTCCTTCTGTTGTAGAGTTTGTTTATGGCAGGGGACCATCAGATTGGCTTCCTTTTTTTGAGGAGAGCATCTTGGTTCTATTGGATAGGGCGAGATCCATGCATTTGTGTATGTGTTCGTACAGTGCATTGGTGTATGATTCGGCGGTCATGCAACTATTCTCCATTTACATGGGTGCCGTGAAGTAAGCCATCTCTGTTTTTAGGAGGCCAAAGTTAGCTTTGGAGAAGTTTTTCATGGTGGTTACCTTTGTGGGGGGGATATGGATTTCCAAAAAGGGAGGAGAGGACTATTGGTGTAGAGCAACGGTTGCCCATGTCAGGTCTCTGTTACAGTACAAATGTCAATGTTCTCCATTTTAAGGAATGCTAGATGCAAGTGCATTTTGAGATTTCGACTTCTAGCATTGAGCAGCATGACCCTCAGATTGCATTTGTTCGTAGCTGCTACGGTGGTAATTTGGTCTTTGGAATACCACCTAAAAAAGGCACTATAGTGGTTGCAAGAGCCTTGGCCAGTATCTGGATGCCCACGGGTGACTCTGGCATTGAGGTCAGTCGATCATGTCATCCCAGGTAGACAGATACTGGATCCCCCTTAGAATGACACCAGAAACTTTGCCAGCTGTTGAAATCAATCATTTTCTGCTTGTACTGTGTAGGATGCTGCTCAGGGCTAGGGTCATACCCACCTGGGCTACATAATCCAAGAGCTCCTCCATGTCTTTTTTCATGTAGTCTAGGGAGGTGAATCTTAGGTAATTCACACCCACATGTACAATGACAGAGTCATATTTGTACCTGTTGTTGAGGGACCTGAGTGCATGCATTATGTGGTGGATCCTGGCACCTGACAGACAGCTGACTGTTATTTTCTCCTTATTCAACCTAGTGAGTGGGACATCAGCTGCCTCACTATCGAGTCACCTATGACTAGTGTGTTGGACATGCTGTTTTGCCTAAGGAGCTTTGGTTGAGTGGCACACTGTTTAGGAGAATTATGTGTCTCATGATTAGTGTTGTGTTGTGGTGGTCGAGTGCCTTTCTGCCTTGGAGGTCTCTGCTGTTTGGGTAGATTTTTATTGAGAGCCTCAGCGAAGGTAGGTGTGTGGTTTGCGTTTTTATGTGAAGACATTACTGGTGTGTGTTCTAGAGGGCTATGTGTTCCATGTGATGTGGTGCAAGGGTTGACCTTCTCCACTTGACCAGTTATTCTGGTCTTTGTTTGTAAAGTTAGGAAAGAAGATTGGGAGACTGATGAACTGATTAGATTCTGACACCACCTCTGGTAAAAATGAAGGATTTGTCTGTAAAGAAACCCTGTCCTTGTGGAAAATTAAATATGGAGGTTTAAAGGACAGTGCTTGAAGCTCAGGCATTTTTCTGGCAGAAGTGATAGCAACTAGGAAAAGAGTTTTCCAGGTCAAAATAATTTAGATCAGACCTAGCTCATGGTTCAAAGAGGGTTGAGTCAAGGTCTGAAGAACAATATTTAGATCCAAAGGAGAGGTAGGATTTTTTGAGGGAGGTCTAAGTATTAAAGTTCCTCTGAGAAAGGCTTTACAAAGCTTAGAGGAAGCTAAAGTAGAATTCTTTACTCCTATATGAAAGTTGGAAATGGCTGCTAATTGTACTCTGATAGCTGAGGAGCTGGCACCTTAATTGAAAATTGTAGCTAAAACGTCAAGAACCCTAGAGATTGTTGCTAAAAAGGGTCTAAATTATTTTTGTGGGCCCTAGGTCATATAAATATGGGGAGATTCTTCAAGAATGGAGACATGCACTTATTAAACCTGTCTTTAAGGAAAAGGAGACTAGGACAAACCCAGGGACACAGACTATGAAGTCTACTTTCATGTTGTGGAAAAATAATGGAGAAGGTAATAGTGGATAAGTTATTTTCAGAACTGGATAGGTTGGGACTTGAAACCATTTATCAGCATAATATGATGTTCTATAACAACATAACAGCAACTACGAATGAAAAAATGTGCAGTGATGTAAATTACATAGATTTAACTTCAGCATTTGACAGGGTCATATGCAAAACACTGATGGATAAATTAGAATGACTAGATATCAATGTACTCTTGATAAAATGGATAGCTGCATGGCTTACAAATAAGACATGGCAAGTACAGCAATTTGACAGGTGAAATTCTTGGTTACAGTCAGGGTGTCCCCCACAGGGCTCTGTCCTAAGCCCATACTTGTTTAGATTGTAACTTTCATACCTAACTTTTTCATCTAAGGTGTTCTATAGTCTATATGCAGATGATCTGAAATTGGGTAAACTGATTACTGTACATGTGTTACAGATAAGGCATGTCTACAAAAGAACTGGACTAAATTGACCATTTGGGCACAAGGGTATAATATGCTGATAAATACATCAAAAACTAGGCATATGTGATTTGGGAGACATAAATTGAAAGATGAATATTTAATACAGCACACAGTGACTGAAACTGTAGACTCATTTCAGGTCCTGGGTATATGGGTAGATCCAGCTTTGAGTTTTTCTAATCATATCAACTAATTGGTTAATGATAGTTATAGAACTACTAGTTGTATAAAAAATTTATAAAGTCTAGGAAATCAGGAAATGAAGTAATTGTTTCTCACTTACATTAGACGCAAACTTGAGTGTGGCATAACAATATGGAAACCTTATAAGAAAACAAGCATAAGTAAATTGGAAAGAATACAGCAGAAATATACCAAGGGCATCCATGGATGTGAAAATTTATTATTATGAAAGACTAAAATATCTGAACTTGTACAGTATCTGTTACAGATATCTAAGAGGGGATCTTACTCATATATATAGGTCATTTAGAGACAACTATCTCTGAAAATGTTTGGGGCTATCAAAAAAGTACTAGAGGATCACCAGACAACCTATGTAGAAGATTCTACAGGAATGATAAGTGTACTAAATGGTTGTCTGAAAGAGCAGCTGATGAATGGAACAGACTACCAAATTACATTAAAGCAAGTGCTAGTTTAGATATTTTTAAGAATAGCATGGGCACTTATTATGGGAACAAGTGTTTTGGTTTTGGCAGGCTAAAAGGGCATTAATGCCCTGCTTGAAATATTTGTATGTATGTATGTAAAAAACAAACCTTTTCCATTTACTTTTATAAATTTTCCTAGTGGAACCTTTATGGGAAGATAAAATATGATGGACTGCAGAAAACAGCCTGGGCTGTCTGGCAAACAATGGAACTGGAGAAAACATGCAATCAACTTAAGGCCTGAAATGTCCAGATGAGTCATGCCTGTCAGGTGAGACAGGAGGTTTGGAGTTGGATCTAGAATCCAAGGTGGATGTAGAAAATGAGGCCAAAGGAAGAGAAACCAGATCTGATGAGGCTATTAAGCGGCACTGAGGATAACTGTGATCTCCAATCAAGATGCTTTCTGAAGAAATTTTGGAATGAGGGATAAGTAGAAAGGAGACTGGAGGGCCAGTCATGAAGTAATGCATCCCTTGTTGACTCCCCTATTGGGTGGATCAGAGCAAAGAACCTGCTGTACTTGTTGTTGAGGGGAGAAGCAAACAGGTCACAGCATGGTTGGCCCCATCAATGGAAAAAGATCTCTGCTATGTTAATATTGACAGACCACGTGTGAGAAATTAAAATGGACCTGCTTAACTTGTCTGCAATCATGCTGGACTTCCCCAGGATGTGCCCTGCTATCAGAATGCGATGGGAAGAGATCATCCATTGCCATATTCTCATAGCTTCTCAACAAAGAAGGTAAGATCTGGTTCCCCCTTGTTTGTTGATGTACCAGACTACCAACATATTGCCCATCTGAATTGCAATAGTCCCAGTCAGGAGAATGTCTTGAAATGCTTACAGTGCTAGGAGGACAGCTCTCATTTTCAGGACATTGATAAGTGTATTGGCCTCTTCAAGGGACCATATGCGTTGGACTGTCTTTCCCAAGACGTTCCCTTCCACACCCAATATGAGAGGCATCCAGGGTCACTGTGGCCTTGGGTTGAGAGAGAAAGTACAGTTTTGTACCTACCATAAATGTAGATGTTCGAGTTTTCACCCTTCTGCAGTCATCACACTTGGGTTATCCTGCCGTCAGGCTGTCCCGCAGTCGGCCTGAATTCCAAAGTCTTGGTCCGGCGTCAGTTGCTGTCGCTTCTTCCCTGACGTCAGTGCGCCAGGGGTATATAAGAGGTATCCAACGCCATTTTCTTCAGTTTTTCTTGCCCCAGATGTCAGGTGCCCCCAAATAGGTAGGCAAAATATATATATATAGCTAGATAAAAATAAAACAATACCTTTAGGCACAAGCAAATATACCACAGAGGTTGTATAGGATAGAGTGGTATAGATAAGTTCAGCTAGTACAGAGGGGATGGAGGGAGGGTAACCTGGACTGCAGCAGGGTGAACGCTCGAACATCTACATTTATGGTAGGTACAAAACTGTACTATGTTTATCGTGTTACCCTGCTGCAGTCATCACACTTGTGTTGAATCCCAAAGCTAAGGAGTTAAACAGGGGTAGAAGAAGCTAGTAGGCCCTGCAAAACTGCAGTGGCAAAACCAGCTCTAGTCATAGAATATAGAGGTAAGTGATAGTGTTTGGTGAAGGTGTGCACTGAACTCCAAGTTGCAGCTTCCAGAATATCCTTAGTTGGCACTCCCCTGAGAAAGGCTGATGATGTAGCTGTAGCCCTGGTGGAGTGGGACCTAATGTTAGCAGGTACCGGTTTCCCATGATGCGTGTAGCAGAAACGTATGCAATGCCCTATCCATTTAGAAATGGTCTGTTTAGAGATAGCTTTTCCTTGTGATCCTGTAGCATAGGCTACAAAGAGTTGGTCAGTTTTTCTGAAAGCCTTAGTTTTGTCCAAGTAGTAACGTAATTGCCTGTGAATGTCCAAGGAGTGCAGGAGTCTTTCTCCTTTGTTCTGGGAATTTGGGAAAAAGGTGGGCAAATGAATGGTTTGGTTAAGGGCCACACTGGATACCACCTTTGGCATAAAGGAAGGGTTAGTTCGTAGAGAGACTCTGTCTTGATGAAAAATGAGGAAAGGCTCCACTGCCATTAGTGCCTGTAGCTCTGAGACTCTTCTAGCTGAGGTTATTGCTAGTAGCAAGTCAGTTTTCCATGAAAGAAATTTTAAATCAGCTGAAAAAGCTGGTTCAAAGGGCGGCAGTGTGAGCTTTTCCAGAACAAAGTTGAGATCCCAAGTAGATGTTGGTGCTCTCCTTGGCGGTCTTATGTTCTTAGCCCCTCTGAGGTACTGTCTTAGGAGTGGATGTGAGAATAAAGGAGGATCCGTGTTGTAATGAGCTGAAATTGCTGAGGCATGGATCTTAATAGATGAAAAGGAAAGTCCTTTGTGCAACATCTCAGTTAACTCATTAACACCGAGTACCTTCTCATGGCGCCTCTGTGCTTAGCACCGAGTGCGCCATGAGAATATAGGAATTCCATTCTGTTAACCCCGAGTGCCTTCTCCCAGCGCAGTTAATTTTGTAGTCAGATAGTAACTCCACTGTTGAAAATTAAGATGAAAAAGTAACTGAACTCTGTCAGTTACCTTGTCAGCTTAATTTTCAATGTACAATTACGTGGTGGTTATATTTGAGTTCTCGGAGAAAATCGGCTTGCAAGTCACTCTGTACTTTCTTCTCATAGCAAGCCGATTTTCTATGCAAGCCGTTATGTCCAATCACAGTACACTTAACTCCTCCCACCCCTTGACCTAAAACCCTTTGTTCTGTCCCAATAAATAAGGGTTCCAGCAGTAAAAGTTCCCTTTTTTTATCTTGCTATGGTAAAAATTACTGCTGGATCCCTCTAGTTATCCTGCTGATAACTGAACGAACCAGGGAGTTTTGCTGCAGTTACGGGAAGAAAGACCTGCATCGTAGATCTAAGTACATTTTCAAAACAAACTGCAATGAAAGTTAATATATCGGTATATATATATATATATATATATATATATATATATATATATATATATATATATATATATATACCAGAAGAACGACTCTGGCTTTAGCGGACAACCAATAGAGCTGTTTATTGTAAACTACTTGATACTAGAACTTGGTAAATGAGGAGAGAGTGCACAGTTTTCACGTTTCTGACTTAGCTGATTTACAGGTAGCCACAGTTTGTTGTAAACTCTTTCCCATATTGGAACAGATAGGAGGATGTCACCCTTATCGGAGTATAACTTTTTTTTATTTCCACGTCTATCTGCCTATTTCAGCTTGTTTAACGCGTTGGTCGTATCTTTATAAAGTAGTCCTTATACATCCAAAGACCTTTGTACTTGCCTGCGTCTTTTTACGTCTGTCCCGCATCTCCTCATTTTTTTCTGCAACAGTGTCGCTCGCCAGTAGTGCAGCATCAATTAAATATGTGGCTGACTTGACTTGGCCTGATAAGCGTCTTTTTATTTCTGCCCCACATCTGCTTCCATACATCTCAACCTTTTAGTGCAAGAAATCTGGATGAAGCCTGACTTCGTGGGGGGCAAAGGTTCCAAAATGGGGACAGATTTTAAATGTCCTTATAATAGCAGCTACCTTAGCGGGCATTTTTTCCGAAGGATATTTAAGCAGCTCTCGGGATATTTAGGGAGGGGAAAGAGAGTTGACTTTAGTAAGTGAGAGTGACATTAGTGTTCTAGCAGAGCAACATTGTCTAGTGACGTTAGGTGTGGGGTTACGAGGTACAAAAGATAACTTATTGCATATCAGAAAATAAAAGTCTTTATGACGGATGTATGATACGCATGGCAAACAATATGCAGCTGATCTGTATCCCGTATAGTGAAATTTAGCTACACCTTCCACGTTTTTTGCAGCTTTGGACTTTCCGAATGAACTGACGTTTTATATGGGGCGGAGTCCGTATGTTTGACTAAAGCTTGTAAACTACTTAACTGGAGAATAACGGCTACCTATACCTCTGAACCGCTGTGATTTTATCCTCCAATTTAGCATTGCATCTTTTGCCTAGATTTACTTTTTTTTTTTTAATAAGTCAAACCTCGAGAGATAGATAAAACAGTTTCAAATTACTGACCATGCAAAGGCTGGTAAAGAAAGTGCTCGTCTTCCCACGCTCTGCTATCATAAAGGTTAGTGCTAAAAAATTCTCGGGGAGTTTTAGAAGTGTCAACATGCCTATAAATTGTATTGTACTCATCACTAACACTCCTGTAAAAGTTTATTCATTGTCGTGCTGGGACACAACTAGAATTTGAGTGTATATATGCTTTAGTAGTAGTCAGAGCTTTGTGTACCTAATAATTGTATGGAACTTGGTATTACACAACTTGTGGGAGTACTGTTCCTTATAATTGCAACCACTGTCATATCTTAAAATGTTATTTTTGATGGTGCTGGTATTAATGATTTGCATTTAGAGTGACTGCACAGACATTTCATAGTAAATTACAAGTTTTACTTGGTATGTAGTTGGGTAGCCATTGCAGTACAGCTAATATTATACCATTGTGAACAGTCCATATTCTTACTCAATTTGAGTCTGAGCAGCACACGTGCTTTCATTGTACTGTATATTTTTGTACTACTGGCATAAAGTATTTTATCAGGAACCTGTGTGGCTACTAGAAGCTGGAAGTAAGAGTGGGGATAACAGCATTTGTAATAGTTGTGTAGGCAGGGTAATTTCCAATGATAATCCTGACATCCCACCGTATACTTTTATAGGTTCATGGGAAAGTAGTAGGCTAGCTAGCCTTATGGGCCATGTTTGTTTTTTGTGGTCCCTGGTGGTGAAATTTAACTAACTTTTTATATGCATACTGCTAAACTGTCCACATTTTTGCAGTGTCCAGATTTTTGCCTTGTATTTTTAGTCTGTTCCTCATAAAGTTTGTGGTTTTCTGGCAAATCACTAAGGCTGAAGTCACTAAATGACTTGCATTCGAGTTTCAGATTTCATGCCCTTCAGAAAATGCATGCTAACACAAATCCTTGTTATTCTAGGAACTGCAAAAGTTTATAAGAGCAATATTTAAAATCTGTCCCTATTTTGGGGTCTTTGTCCCTATTATTTTGGCTTTGTCCAGATTTATTGCATTAAGAAGTTGAGATGTATGTTTTCATGGAATGTATACTTCAGAGTTAATTTGTTTAAGGTTTCAAGTGAAATGTTAAGTACTACAAAAGTCTGCTCTGTGTTATCAATATATTGCTCATTCATGTTTTTCAATTTGGATCATGTTAGTTACCTGTATTTTATAGCATTTTGACAGATGGAAGGTGTTGAAGCAGGTTGCATATGAATGTAATTAAGTAAAGATGAAGGCCTTACTTAGTAGCAATGTGAAAGATACACCTTAATGCCAGTATTTAATTCTCTCTTACTGCCTAATGTTTATACTTATACTAAGTATAGAACAATATGTTACTGTCAGGCAGTATAGCTGCTTTAGTTACATATGTTGAATTGTTAGTCAATAGCTAGTGTAGTGTAGTTTATTTTCTGAAGTTTTGTCTTAGTAGGTGGGTTCATACATTAGTTTAGAGACTCTGAAAAGATTAACTATTATGCTTTGTGTAACTTTTGTTATATTTTAATAAGGGAAATGCTATATTCATATTGTCATGAATAATAATGTTCTTGACAGAGATGTAAGCCATATTGTGTCTTCTAGGATTTTTGTGTTGTCATCAGCATTATTTGGGAATAACAATAAGTAGAGGTGTGCTTTATTTAATTTTATGGTAGATATCAATATGTCAAACTTTGTAAAATTTGTAGGAATTTTTCATTATTTTGCCATGGCACACTGATTGGTTTGTAATATGGTTATTTCTCCGGCTTATTTAGTTATGCAATCAATTCATGTTATGTTGTAACCTATGGATAGTATTTTGTCACCTTCTGTATTGGGTTTAACTCATTAACAACGAGTACCTTCTCATGGTGCCTCTGTGCTTAGCACCGAGTGCGCCATGAGAAGATAGGAATTCCATTCTGTTAACCCCGAGTGCCTTCTCCCAGCGCAGTTAATTTTGTAGTCAGATAGTAACTCCACTGTTGAAAATTAACAACAGATTTTAAATGTTGTCCTTATAATAGCAGCTACCTTAGCGGGCAGTTTTTCCGAAGGATATGAAGTCTGAAACTCAAATGGATGTCATTATTTGGTGACTTCAATCTTCAGATCACCCAGCGATTTGCCAGAAAACCACATATCTCATGAGGAAAAAAACAAAATAATATGTGGAAAATGTGGACATTCTGCGCTTCACTTTATTTCTTTAAATGTGTTGTCAGTACTTCAGCATCACTGATGTATGTGTCTGACTTGACTTGGACTTTCCTCTTCCCCTCTGTGACCCTGACCCTGATTCCGTATAAGATTTTGTCATACCCCTCCCCATTGTAATCCCTTAGCTTAATTCCTGGAAGTATCCCATTGTTTTTCCATTCCCAGTCATCACTACCACCAGAAACTCAGTTTGTTTGTCTGTAATCATTGTAGAGGTAAAGCAGAAAGTATGCACACTGAGAGTTTTTGTTTATGGCAGTGGGGAGAAATGGAGAACTAGCCAAGTAATCAGACTATGGAATGGCTTGGTGTGGGGGGATTAGATTTATGCTCTCCTTTTTTTGGCATTGAGTTATGTGATGACAGCAAAGAAATTATTGGAAGGCCATACTCTGTTATAGTAGGACATTACTAGCCCTGGTTTGCATTACATCTGTAGTCAGCAGATGTTAGATCTGGCCCAACACATTGAAAATGCATTTTACCAGGTCTGACATAGTCTCCATACAGTAGTGGCAGAGATAAGGAGGAAAGAAGAGAAGGGGTGGTATAACACAGCACGGGGATGGGGGAGCTATCAGCAAACTAAAAATATAAATTCTATGCAATTCCTGGAATATATATCAGGTGTTCTTGTTGCTCTGAGCAGTCGATATGATAAAGAGTAAAGTGACAATTACTTCAGCCTGTCTGCATAAGACAGATCTTGAAGACCCTGAATTTTATCTGTAAGGAACATTTTGTGGTCTCTCCAATTGCTGCAGGTGTTTGGACTTGTCTTGTCCTTACTGATGATAATGACTCTGTGTTACACAGCAGCTGAACAAACCCACCATAATACTGAGATGAAAACAATGACAGTATGCAGCACAAACATTTCAAATGTCCCTCCTCACATGTGCAGATATCAAAGTTTGTTTCGGACTTAGGTTATGGAAATTATGATTTTTTTATATTCTGGTGAATATCTTTTGCAAAGGAGCATCTGAATGTGCCAAGTAACACCTCATTTTGAAGACTGTATTGCTGGTTCTAACATGGTAAAAGAATTATGCCTGTATGTTTGACACATGTGCAGATATCAAAGTTTGTTTTGGACTTAGGTTATGGAAATTATGATTTTTTTTCATATTTTGGTAAATAAGTTTGCAAGGGAGCATCTGAATGTGCCAAGTAATATCTCATTTTGAAGACAGTATTGCTGGTTCTATCATGGTAAAAGAATTGTGCCTGTATGTTTGACACATGTGCAGAAATCAAAGTTTGTTTGGAAGTAGGATATTGAAATTATGATTTTTTTCATATTTTGGTAAATAACTTTGCAAGGGATCATGTCAGTGTGCCAAGTAATACCTCATTTTGAAGACAGTGTTACTCCTTACAACATGGTAAAAGAACTGTGTCTGTGCACTCTACACATGTAGAGATATCACAGTTTGTTTAGTCTTGTACGATTATGAAAATTATACATTTATAATACTTTTCATTATTATGCCCACGTGGCATTGTATAATGTACTTTACTGTCCACTGTTTGAGTTTTTAATATTAAACGCAGGTCGTATTATTGCTGTTGTGTGGCTGCATTTCTTTGGACACCCTGGGTGGGATCAAGTGTCTAAGTCCCCAATGTCTCTGTTTGAGTTCCATAATGATTCTTTCCATAGCTTTGCAGACCAGGCTGGTTAAGCTTATGGGGCGGTAGTTACCAGGGTCTGTAGAGGTGCCTCCTTTGTGGAGTGGGACTACTGTTGCTGTACGCCAGTGCTCAGGTACATATCCTGTAGTAAGGCTAAGGTTAAATAGCATTTTTATGTGCGGGTTTAGCTCCTCTTGGAGTTCACGTAGCACACAACCTGGGATACTGTCAGGTCCCATTGATGCTGTCTTTTTAGCTTTACTGAGGGCGGTTCTCACCTGGACATCTGAGATGACAGGGAGGTTACATTCAGCTGGGATAAGTACTTCTTCTTTTGGGGGTGAGGGAGGGGAGAAATTTGCACTGAACCTGTCTGCCAGAATGTTGGTAATATCTGTGGGTTCAGTGTATTTTTTGTCATTGTGAACTAACTCTGAGCATATCTGAGGGTTTCCGCCCAGGTTTCTAACGTAGCTGAAGAAGGCCTTGTGGTTATCTTTAGTGTCCATAGCGATTTTCTCTCAAAGTTGGCCTTGGATGTTTTTTATGAGAGAACGTAGCTTTCTACTAGTGCTGATCAGAGATGCCTTCTCTTTATGGGATTTTGCTCTGTCGTGCAGTAGTTTCCTTTTGTTGTACAATTTGTTTATGGCTGGGGTCCACCAGACAGGACGCCTTCCCTTGGTGGAGAGGGTCTTGGTTTTATTTAGGATTGCATTATCCATGCATTCTTGGAGATGTACGTAGAAAGCATTTGTGAAGGATTCTGCATTGTGGGATGTGGTTTCCACTGGCCCAGTGGGATTAAAGGATAACATCTCAGTTATAAGAAGTGTAAAGTCGGCTTTTGAGAAGTTTTTCACTCTAGTCTTTTGTGTTGGGGGTGGAGGTGGGATGTGTATATCCAGGGTGATTAGTTTGTGGTCAGATCTCACTAGTGAGGGGTATACTTCTAGTGTGGAGCACTTTGTCCCCATGTTTGTGATGATCAGGTCTACTATCATATCTCCCCTTTTTTGGAGAGGTGACTAGCTGTTCCATTGCATTTGAATTTATGAATTCCAGGAACCTTTGGGCTAGGGTGTTAGTAAGTTCGTGATTAACTGTACTTCTTAGACGTATTGCTTCATGTCATGATTGAAAACAATTATGCATTTATACTGGACATGAGTCTACTCTGTGCTGCAAGAGAAACACACTCCTTTGTAGACTCCCTGAAATGTGAATTAAGTCAGAGCATCCTGGTTGCTGGTTAGTATCTTACCAGGGCATCTTTTTTAATCTTTTTTTAATAGATTTTTTTACCTGAATTTAGAGAAAGTCAGCTCACCTAAAAGAATTGTGACTTCTATTGTGACTTCTAGTGTTGCTGATCTGAGTGAGCAGAACTTAAACTCCTGGTGCAGTTATAATACATTTATCATTTGTTTAGATACGAAGATCAGAAGTAAAGCTTAGATGCATGTAGTGTAAAAAAATTTAAGATTCAATTAAATTACTAAAGGCTATATTGATCTGTTTTGTCTTAATTTAATGTCTGTGAAAAGAGTATTTAGCTATGCTAGTAAGAAGTGCAGAAAAAAAATATTTCTGATAGCATTATAGCGTGGTTCCGTTTGATTGTTTTAGAAGAGGGCAGGAAGGATTTCATTTTGCAACAAAGCCTAGTCTTGACTGCATGGATGAAGATGGGCAGATAGTGGATTTGTTCTTTTGCAGGTTACTGTAATTTTATCAGGCCAGTATTGACTGTATTTCTCCCCTTTTGTTTGTTCTTGGAGAAAGAAGTAATCTGAGAGGGAGAGAGTAAGCGGAAGGGAGATAAATGTACATTGGTGATGCAGTCTTAGGTAGTACTCAAGACAACATGCATTTATCTTATTTCATTAACATTTCTCATAAGCTTTATCTATCAAACAGCATAGAAGTGTATAGAGAAAAACAAGCTGTCTTTCTAGAATCCAACCCTGTAACAGAACCTAGATTTCCTCTATGCATTTTGGAGAGAGGGCCTTCACCCTGACTTGAATAGATTTTTTGTGATTATAACAAAAGGTAATAGTCTTGGACACTTTGAAACAGACTGCCCACTCCTACCATCACAAGAAATAAACAATTGCTCCAAATATTCTGAATGATTTAGTTTTGCCTAGAAGTTACCCATGTTATTACTTGCTGACTACTACCTGCATGGAGCTATGTTATATTTTGGGAATTTTTCTGGCCTTTGTCAGTAATGTGTGCAACTTGTGTGGGAGGAAGGGCTAAGTGTTATACTATTTTACTGAATTACTGTATTACATAACAGCTGCACAAGGAGATAATGATTACCTACTCAACAGGTGATGTGCAGCAATTATCACCTGTGTCAGAGCATGCATACCTTTCCAGTAATGAAAGGCAGGTCATTATCACCTTAGCAATAAGTCATTTACAATATAGCACGGAGTCATTATCACTTTTCAGGTAAAACTATCAGGAGCTGTCACTGTTATTTATATAAGTGCAACTCGTTATCACATTGATGAATGCACAAGGCAGATTGTGTTTTTTTCTCTGCTTCTAGTCATTGCAAGCCACCCCCTCCATTCTTCAACTACCTAGCCTCTGAAACCCCTTATTTTATATCTGTATGTATGTATATATATATATATATATATATATATATATATATATATATATGTGTGTGTGTGTGTGTGTGTGTGTGTGTGTGTATATATATATATATATATATATATATATATGTATATATATGTATATATATATATATATATATATATATATATATATATATATATGTGTATATATATATATATATATATATATATATATATATATATAATATGTGTGTGTGTGCAGGTGAGTAACATTATATTCTATACAATTGTGTTTTTCAGCTTTGCATTCACCCGACATCACACCCCTCAGTGAAGATGCCATCTGCTAAGAAGTTAACCGACGTTTACGTGGGCGAGGATACTGATTCTGTCAGTAATACCAGTGGGTCTGAAATGGAATTGGATCTTGATGCACAGCGTAAGCCAAACCAGAGTGAGGATGACGATTATGATGCCGATGATCATATTCCACTGGCACGTCTGCGTGAGAAGGCTATTACTGCTGATACAGATGCCCCTGTCCCAGCGATTCCTGACAGACCCCTACCCTCTACCCCCAAGCTCACTACTCTTGATGAAACTGACCACGACAGTGAGGATGACATGCCACTAGCCCAGCTAAGGTATGATGGAACACCCAATAGTGGTCATCAACTTGAATCAGATTTTGACACAGAGGATAAATTGCTTCTATCTGAGTTACGGCAAGGACGTGGCCCGAGTGACAGACCTTTGCAGTCCTCCATCGCCCAAGCCTGGCCTAGTGCTGAAGAGGAAGCGGATATGCTTCCTACTATACACAAGTTCAGGCGTAGTCTACAGCAGGTTTATTCAGATGGAGAAAGTCCACTGGATCTGAGCCGAAGTAGCTCCTTGTCAAGCAAGAATCTGAGTGTGCCGCAATATGGAATTTGTGCGAGTACTCCACTCAGAAGTCAGTACAAACCAGTGGGTAATGTAACTGATCACGGTACCATCTCTTAACCACCCAGTAGTTTCCATTCAAAACTCTGGGAGGCTAATGAAAAAGGCACTGCGATCATGCCCACCACGAAACTTATCATGGGAGAAACGCCTAACACGAGTTCACATCGATGATTTTGTGTGTCCAGTCGGCCAGCACAGAGGTGGACTTCCTCAATTTGATGTTCCCAGAGGAACTGTACTCTCTTATTGCTGATGAAACTAACCGCTATGCTGCACAGAGGCAGGCTGCAGCAGGCAAGGTTGATAAGCGGTGGAGTCCAGTTTGTCCTGGAGACATACGCACATTTCTAGGTGTCAGAATATACATGTCTATTGTACATGTTCCAAAATACAGGCAGTACTGGGAAACACACCATCTGTATGGTCATTTCCCAATAGCCGAGTACATGACCCGGGAGAGGTTTGAAAAAATTCAGCAGTATTTTCACTGCAATGACAAAAACCTCAGACAACCACAGGGCTGTGTGGGTCATGACAAGCTCCATCATGTACGGCCAATACTGGATGCCGTACTTCATGCATGTAGGACACAGTATAATGTGCATCGTGAGGTGGCAGTAGATGAAGCCATGGTCGGCTTCCGTGGACGTCTGACATTTAGACAGTTTATGCCTGGCAAGCCGGAGATGTATGGCATTAAGGTATGGGTGCTAGCTGACTCACATAATGGTTATGTGCATGAATTCCAGGTATACACTGGAAAGGCAGAGCAGACCACAGAGGTTGGACTGGCACACAGAGTTGTGGTCGACCTAACACGGGGGTTATTGGAAAGAAGCATCACATTTACTTTGACAACTTCTTCTCATCTGTCCCTCTGGCACAGCAACTGCTGCAGGACGGTCTGTACTGCTGTGGAACCATGCGCACCAATAGGTCTGGATGGCCTGTAACATTCAACCGACAAGCCATTGGTAAAGCACCTCAAGGGTTCTACAAGCAGCTGCAGAGTGGACCATTGCTTGCAACTGAATGGAAGGATAGCAACCCAGTATTTCTGCTGTCAACTAATAGTAACCCAACCTTGGCAGTCTCCAGCATAAGCAGGAGACAGCACGATGGAACAAAAGCTGCAGTGCCATGTCCACCAGCTGTAAACATGTACAACACATACATGAATGGGGTGGACCGAGCAGATCAGCTCAGGACGCAGTATCCAACTGCTCGAAAGGCAAGGAAATGGTGGCTGTACTTGTTCTGGTTCCTATGGGATGTGGCCATAGTGAATGCTTACATTTTATTCCATGAGAGTGCTAGCCACCGGCAGCTTTCATGTTCTGGCCGTTTTATTGCAGCAAGCCAGTTACAGTTTAGAAGAAACCTAGGCATGCACCTCCTGACCACCTACAAGAAAAGGAAAAGATGCATAGAGATTACCATCCCAGAGCCCATAACACGATTTGAACAAGGCTCACACTTTCCAGTGAAATGGCGGAAGGCACGATGCAAAAACTGTGCCATCAAGGGTAAACGTGCTGAACCATCATGGGGATGTCCGACCTGCAAGATTAACCTATGCATGGAATGCTTTGGTGAGTACCATGGCCATAAGAGTCTAGCAGACTGCTGACAGCAGTAAGATGTGCAGAGCACACTATACAACAAAGTTGTGACCAGGCTTTTGGGTCCATTGCTGAATGGGCACATGTAAAGAGAAAAGGCAAAGGTAAGGCAGACTGCTGACACTGAAGGAGGTCATGAGACCATAGTGGTATTAGCAGTCTGAGTGGGCAGCCGTCACAGCTATGGGACACTACAGATAACCAACATCTGGAGCCCCATGCCTGTCCTTGGCATATTAGTGGAGCGGCGGTCCTTACCCTGCTTTTTCTCTTTACATGTGTCCTGGCTGTGCACCCTTGTCAGTGTCCACCCATGCTTTATTTCAGATAAGGTAAAGACTGTCTTCTGCTGTTCTGGGAGTCACTGGAAAGGGAGCAGCCAAAAACCTTACGCTGTCCCATCGCCGAATATTGTGTTGCTGGGTGCATCACAGGGGGCATACCCAGGCAGCATGGATCTTGTGATCCACCGGGATCGCAGTTGGGAACCTGGAGACTCTACAGCACAGTCACGTAGTGCTGCTGTCCTCGGTAAGCATGGGCTTGGGTGTGCCACTGTGATGTAATGCAAAAACATGCAAAAAGACACAGCCTGGGTCAGTCTTGGTCTTTTGACATGTTGCCTTGATGTAGCTCTCCACTCAGTCTCCCTCCCTTCAGGTGTAGTCAGCGTATGTAGGTGAGAGTAGTAAATGTATGAAGGTCAGGACAACAATTAGTGAGTTACTTCAGTCCCTCATCCCTTAGGTCCACTGCTGAATGGGCACATGCAAAGAGAAAAGGCAGAGGTAAGGCAGACTGCTGACACTGAAGGAGGTCATGAGACCATAGTGGTATCAGCAGTCTGAGTGCGCAGCCGGCACAGCTATGGGACACTACAGATAAACAACATCTGGAGCCCCATGGCTGTCCTTGGCATATTAGTGGAGCGGCGGTCCTTACCCTGCTTTTTCTCTTTACATGTGCCCTGGCTGTGCACCCGTGTCAGTGTCCACCCATGCTTTATTTCAGATAAGGTAAGACTGTCTTCTGCTGTTCTGAGAGTCACTGGAAGGGAAGATGTTCACTGGTTCAGAAGGGATGGCATTCACCTAACTGAGGGCATTGCGTTCTTCTTGACCAACCTCCACAATGGCGTGAGGAGAGCCATGCATGATTGTGAGAAGAATGGAAAACACCCATGACCAAGTCAGACCAGTATAGTAAGTAAAACACTTATGAAATGTGTTGTGTAAAATTAATTTCTCTGAGCTTGGCAAATAACTGTTATGGAAATTATGATTTTTTTTTCATTTTTTGGTAAATAACTTTGCAAGGGAGCATCTGAATGTGCCAAGTAATATCTCATTTTGAAGACAGTATTGCTGGTTCTAATATGGTAAAAGAATTGTGCCAGTATGTTTGACACGTGCAGATATCAGTTTGTTTGAGACTTATGGTTGTGGAAATTATGATTTTTTTCATATTTTGGTAAATAACTTTGCAAGGGAGCATCTGAATGCGCCAAGTAATATCTCATTTTGAAGACAGTATTGCTGGTTCTAACATGGTAAAATAATTGTGCCTGTATGTTTGACACATGTGCAGATATCAAAGTTTGTTTTGGACTTAGGTTATGGAAATTATGATTTTTTTCATATTTTGGTAAATAACTTTGCAAGGGAGCATCTGAATGTGCCAAGTAATATCTCATTTTGAAGACAGTATTGCTGGTTCTAATATGGTAAAAGAATTGTGCCAGTATGTTTGACACGTGCAGATATCAAAGTTTGTCTGAGACTTATGCTTATGGAAATTATGATTTTTTTCATATTTTGGTAAATAACTTTGCAAGGGAGCATCTGAATGTGCCAAGTAATATCTCATTTTGAAGACAGTACTGCTGGTTCTAACATGGTAAAATAATTGTGCCTGTATGTTTGACACATGTGCAGATATCAACGTCTGTTTCTGACTTAGGTTATGGAAATTATGATTTTTTTCATATTTTGGTAAATAACTTTGCAAGGGAGCATCTGAATGTGCCAAGTAATATCTCATTTTGAAGACAGTATTGCTGGTTCTAATATGGTAAAAGAATTGTGCCAGTATGTTTGACACATGTGCAGATATCAAAGTTTGTCTGAGACTTATGCTTATGGAAATTATGATTTTTTTCATATTTTGGTAAATAACTTTCCAAGGGAGCATCTGAATGTGCCAAGTAATATCTCATTTTGAAGACAGTATTGCTGGTTCTAACATGGTAAAATAATTGTGCCTGTATGTTTGACACATGTGCAGATATCAAAGTTTGTTTTGGACTTAGGTTATGGAAATTATGACTTTTTTCATATTTTGGTAAATAACTTTGCAAGGGAGCATCTGAATGTGCTAAGTAATAACTCATTTTGAAAAGATTATTTATAGTTCTAACATGGTAAAAGAATGGTACCTGTATGTTGTACTCATAGGCAGATATCAAAGTTTGTTTCCGACTTAGGTTATGGAAATTATGATTTTTTTCATATTTTGGTAAATAACTTTGCAAGGGAGCACCGCATTGTGTGAAGTAATGCATCATTTTGAAGACAGTGTTACTCCTTACATCATGGTAAAAGAACTGTGTCTAGGCACTGTACACACGTACAGATATCACAGTTTGTTTAGTCTTGTACAAATATGAAAATTATACATTTACAATACTTCTCATTATTATGCCCATATCTTTGCGAGGGAGCATGGTAATCACACAAATGATGCGTCATTTTGAAGCTGACATTCAGATGCACAACTTCTACACTGATATGTAGGCTCTGTCTGTTACTGGTGATGAGATATTATGCTTTGTTTATTTATCAATTATGAGAAATAATATACTAATCATATTTCTGTGAATATCTCATGAAAGGAGTGTCACACAGTTATGGTTAAAGTATAATTTTAAAGCTGACATTCATACTAACAAATTAAATTCAAATTGTATGGGTCTGCATGGTACATAGACCAAGATATTGTGCTTTGCTTTTCCAAAAAATTTAAAAAATTGCACAATATCAGCATTCCTTGCCAAATATTTCATTATGACTTTGATATGCACTATCAACATTTACACTGTTGGAAAGGTAAGTGTCTGCTGAACAACTTTCGCGTTTACATTTTTAGTGTAGCTCTTATAGTTAAAGAGTTATGAGCATTTGTTTTCTGTATAGTATTACAAATGGATTTTCTGATAATGAGCTCAGGCTGCTCTGTTGTTCCTATGGTGGAATTCAGCAGGCAGCTCTTCCTGAGCTGCTCTGGAGTGAATGAGTTAAATATTGTAGAATCTGAGGAATATTTGGATCAAGTGGATTTTGGCCTTTAGCCTGGTTCCAGGCGCAAAATCTTTTCCATTTGTCTGAATAGGTTTTCCTGGTGCTGGGCCTCCTGGCCTCCAGAATGACATCAATAACAGCTTTGGATAGAGGTGTTGGCTGGTTGTTTAGGTAATTTGCCATGCAGCCAGGTTTAAAGTCTTGAGCTGACTGTGTAGAATCTGATTGTCTCTCTGGGTGAGCAGGTGAGGAATCTGTGGTAAAATCCATGGTGGGCCGTGGGCCATGTTCCTTAGACTTGGATACCAATGCTGGCGTGGCCAGTCTGGTGCAATGAGTATCATTTGTGGCCTCTCTAATCTGACTTTCAGCAGTACCTTTGCTAGAAGAGGCAGTGGAGGAAAGGCATACACTGTTAATGTTTTCCAACTGAATGAGAGGGCGTCCACTCTCCAAGCTTGTGGATGGAATGTCCTTGTGCAAAATTTTTGAAGTTGGTAGTTTTGGGGGCTTGCAAACAGATCTATGTCTGGGTGTCCCCATTTTTGAGCTATCATTGCAAATACTTGTGGATCTAGTTTCCACTCATGTGGATCCATGATGTTTCTGCTTAGGTCGTCTGCCAATGTGTTTTTCTTTCCTGGCAGGAATTGTGCTTGTAATTGAACCTGGTAAGACAGTGCAGTGTTCCACAAGGTCATTGCCTGCCTGCATAGAGGGTATGAACGTGTGTCCCCTTGCTTGTTTATGTACCACATTACTGTGGTATTGTCCGTCTTTATTATTAGTTGTCCTGGGTGTAAGAGGTTCTTGAAAGCTGTTAGGGCATTCTGTACTGCTAGCATTTCTTTTTGATTGATATGCAGATGCCTCTGATCTGTAGTCCATTTGCCCTGAATGCACTGTCCTGCCATGTGTGCTCCCCAGGCATAGTCCAATGCATCTGTTGTCATAGTTTGCCTGGCTGTGGGTAAGGTGAAAGGCTGACCCTTGTTGAGGTGACATGCCTGTGCCCACCATAGAAACTCCTGTTGAAGGCAGGGAATGAGTGGTATTATTGTTTCCAAGCTGTGGCTGTGCTGAGTCCATACGCTTTTCAGGTACCATTGTAATTTCCTCATATGCATTTTTGCAAATGGTATTAGTAGTATGCAAGTTGCCATGAATCCCAAGGCCTGCAGAATTTTTCTTGCAGGGAGTTGGGTCTTTGTTGCCTTTATTTTGAAATATTGAGTCAGCTGTTGTTGCTTGTCTGGCGTGAGATAAGCCATCTGGGCCGTTGTATTCAAGCTGGCACCCAGGAATATTATGTTTTGTGAGGGCACTAGTTTTGATTTCTTTTCGTTTACTGTGTACCCCAGGCAACTTAGAAGGTGTTTGACAAATGTCAGATGCTTTAAAAGAATGTCCTTGCTTTCTGCTTGAATAAGGCAGTCGTCCAGGTATGGGTATATTTGAATTCCTCTTTGTCTGCAATATGCAATTACTGGTGCCAGGCATTTTGTGAAGACCCTGGGCACAGTAGATAAGCCAAAGGGCAGTGCAGAGAATTGATAATGCGTTGAACCTGCAATGAAGCAGAGGTATCTTCTGCAATTTTGTCTGATAGGGACATGCATGTATGCCTCCTTGAGGTCCAGTGTTACTAGCCAAGCATTCTTGCCCAGCATGGGAAGAAGCTGCTGTAGTGTTAGCATCTTGAATTTTGGTACTTGCAGATAGGTGTTCAGAACTGAAAGATCCAGAATGGGTCTCCATGCTTTGTCTTTTCTTGGGACTAGAAAGAGTCTTGAGTAAAATCCTTGTCCTTGCTCCTGTGTAGGTACCTGTTGAATGGCTCTCATGTCCATGAGAGCTGTAATTTGTTTTTGTGCCTCTGCCCATTGATTTGGTGGCAGGTTTGGCATTCCTTTTTTCCTTGGCAAGGTATGAAAGTGGAATTGTATCCTTGTGAGACAATGTTTAGGACCCATTTGTCTTTTGTGATGATGTGCCAGTTGTCTGCAAAAAATGCTAATTTTCCTCCCAAGGGAGCTGCCAGAAGAGATTTGCTTGGTAGTTTGAGGATTGAGTCATTGTGCTTGTCTTTTGCTAGCTTGGGGCCTGTCTTCTCCTCCTTTCTGGGTAGAGTACCCCATTGGCGAGGTTTGTAAGGGCCTTGTGACTGACCTCTGCCCCTTGGGTGTCTGTATTTGCCCCTCTGTGATCTGTCAGAAGCTGGAAAGGACCATTTTTTTGTTGGCCAATTTCTGCTGAAACGAGGGGGTTGTACCTGTAAGAAATCCTTGACCGTCTGCATAGACTTTGCCTTATCCTCCATTTTCTTTAAGACCTCTTCTGCTTTGACACCAAATAATACATCCTGCTGTAAAGGTGCATCCAATAATTTTGCTTTAACATGATCAGGTAAGGTTTGTTCTTTTAACCAAGCATGTCTACGTATGACAGACTCAGTAACAGCTGCTCTACAGGAAGCTTCCAATGAATCAAATCCACATTGTAAAGTATGTTTGCCCACCTGTTCAGCTGCATGCAACAGATCCTGCATTTGCTTGAATTCAGACTGTTCAGTATGTGTGTTCAATTTTTGTTTTAATTGAGACATTAGGAATTGCTGATATTTCAGCATGTGAAACTGACAATTTAATGCTCTCATAGCCAGAGTTGCTGAGGTGTATATTTTCTTTCCCCATCTATCTAGGGCTCTGGAATCCCTTTCAGAGGGCACAGGATTTTTAGCCATAGAAGCTTTAGCCCCCTTGGGACCCTGGGAATTTTTTTTCTGGGTCAGCCACAGGGCTTTTATAAAGGAATTTGTGTGAGTCAGGTACTCTGTAGTATCTGTCTGGTTTGGCTGGAGCAGGAGGTAGAGAGTCTGGATTTAGACTAGACTCCAAGTAAACATCATCCACAATATCTGAAACTGGAGGGATAGCAAGTGGTCTGTGTTGGGGTAGTAAAAGGAACTCTCAGAGCCTTTTCTTAGAATCAGAGTAGTCCTGGCCTTCCCAGTGGAAATGTTCCCTCATGGTATGTAAAGTTTCCCCAAAGGAGTAGTCTTCAGGGGGAGATGCTGAGGGGATAGAGTCTTCAGCATCAGAGTCTTCATAAGGGGGAACAGTGTAATCCTGTTTCTCAGAAGAATCTGAGGAAATTGAAACCTGGTCAGAGGAAGCATAATCCTCCTCTTGTCTTGGTCTTTTATCTGGAGGGGGATGGGAACCCCTGATTAGGGTAATCAAATCTTCAGCCATCTTAAGAATATGTTTCTTAGGCATGGGGCCTTGAACTGTAGACTGATGTACAGTCGTTTTTGGTTTTATTGGAGTTTTAAGCTTAGCATAAGATTTAATGGTGAGTGTAGTTGGTCTGAAGACACCTTCTGCAACCAAAGGTGTTTCCACTGCACCGGGGTCTCCTTCTGCTCCGGTGTCGGAAGGGCCTAATGAAGATGGCTGCGTCGGCCTAGTACACTCTGCTTGAGAATCCGCAGCTGTCTGGGGTTCCAATTCTGCGGTCGTCAGGGGCTGCGTAGGCGCCTCACTGAAAACCAGAGAACCGGCGACAGGCCCAGCAGAGGCCTCGGAGTCTGGCTTGTTCCTAGGCTGCCTGTCCTTATCCTTGCATTTTTTTTATGCATGCCGGGCGTCGGCTGCTCCCATGGCATGATATAATTAAATTTCCTACCAAAATAATGTCGTGCGAAGTCAAAACAGCGTTTGGTAGTTCGTTTATTAAACCAAACACAAAACCGACAACCTGTGACGTCGTGGTCTGGGCCTAGGCAAGGAATACAATAAGAATGGAAGTCCTAATGAGGTATTTGCTTCCCACAAGAAATGCAATTGTTAACTTTTTCTGACATCGGACTGAGGCAAGAAAAGGTTCCCCAATGGGGTACTTAGCTTTATTGAAGACTTTGGACTGAAATTCGATTCAAAAATCTCAGGTGTCGGCCGACCGGCACTTGCGAACTGCTTCTGCTTCGGGCACTGCGCGGCAAGAAAGACTGAAGAAAATGGTGTCGGATGCCTCTTATATACCCCTGGCACGTTGACGTCAGGGAAGAAGCGACAGGAACCGACGCCGGACCAAGACTTTGGAATTCAGGCCGACTGCAGGACCGCCTGATGGCAGGATAACCCAAGTGTGATGACTGCAGCAAGGTAACATGATGAATATCAAAGGGATGGCCTTCTTGTATTTGATTGGAATAAATCCATAAGAGAAGCTAATTCTTGCAAGCTTGATTTATCTTGACTGGGCTGGATAATGGGTGTTGAAGAATAGACCACTGAGTTGACAGTGTCCATTGGAGGATTCTCTTATGGCATCTCACCAGCAGTACAAGAGTGGTTGCCACTGACATGGATTCCAAGGCTTGAAGTATCAGGCATGCTGTCAGGGAAGAGCTTTGAATAAGCTTTTTGACCTTGAACTGAATGGTCTGAATACAAAACAAAGGGAGAGAAGCTATTTGACTGGTATATTAAAATGAGCATCAATGAATTCCAAAGTCTGAGCTGGATTGAGTTGAGATTTGTTTTAATTGACAGATACCCCCCAGAAGACAACACAGCTGGAGTAAGTAATCCCTTACTTGAATTAGTTGATGCCTGGATGGAGAGGTAAGGAGTGAGTCATCCAGGTATGGAAACACCCGGAATCCCAGTAGTCTGAGGTAAGCTGCTATGACTGCCATGCACTTGGTGAACACCTTGGGGGATGTTAGTGATACCAAAGGGCAGTGCTCTGAATTAACAATGACTGGCTTGTGGCCAGAAGTGTAGATATCTTCTGGATTGCCTGTTCATTTTGATATGATCGTATGCATCCTGAAGATCTATCAAGCACATCCAGTCATCCTTGTGCAGAAACAGCAGAATGGACTGAACTATGACCATCCAGAACTTTGCATACTGAACCAATTAATTCAGTTTGCTGAGATCCAAAATTGGTCTCAAGTCCCCTCTTCTTTTTGGCATTAAAAAGGACCTTGAATAAGTTCCAGACTCCCTCTGGTCTGGGTGAACTTCTTGGATGGCTCTTTTTTTCTAGCAGCTTATTTATTTCTAGTGCTGCTGCTTCCCTCTGACTGGGTGGGACATCAGGGATTTTCCGTGAAACTGACGGGTATGGATGGGAAAATGGTATGATACAACCTCTGGATATTATCCTCCACACCCAGGAATCTTTTGTGATTCCTAACCAGGCTCTCTGGTACAGGGATAAACGACTCCCGACTGCCTCCAGAGATGGACAGTCAGGCCTCCATTCAGAAGTGCTGATAGGATCTATCAGAGAAGGAATCTCTAGAACCTTGATTATGTGTACCACCTCTGCCGGGAGATGGCATCTTCCATTTGAATTCCCCCCTCTGTCCCTGAGGGAACTCTCTCCACATGGATCTTGAAAGGGACCCTGGGATTTCTTGAAACAGATTTTTCTACCAACTTCTTGGTTTCTATAAAAGTACTGTTAAACAGTAGAAAACCGTACACCCAGAGCAGACAGGGTTTACCCTTCCTGTTCGCATCTAGACAGTGTGTCTTTCACTTTGGGGCCAAACAATGAGGTTCCGTAAAAGGGTGCATTGATGAAAGAAGATTTGAAGGGTTCTGAAAAATCACACAAGTGCATCCAATCATGTCTCCTAATGGAAATCCTGAACCTGCCACCCATGAAGCATCTTCAGCAGCATGAGAACTAAGCCATATGGACAAAATAGAAATAGACTGAAGAGTAGCCAACTGTGAGGAAATGGTACTCCCTACCTTGGGGGTTATGGTCCCAGAGAGATTTGAAGAGCTCCTTGAACAAATCTCTCTGAATCCGTGTTAAATGTGCCAAACAAGCAAACTAAGACTGAAGGTCACTAAAGCACAGACATACTTCCCAATCTGTCCAGTGGTCTAGGCTGTCTGTTAGGGGGTGGACAGAGGAACTTTAATCTGCTAGTTCCTTCTTAGAGGCCACTGCTATGACCATGTCATCAACAGGTGCTCCTTTACTCCAGTGTAGTCAATCTTTAGGTGGTGCAAGGATCCTGTCTGGTCTCTTGGATATATGCTCAGTTGTGTCTGGTTCCTTCTACGCCCATCAAGAGACTAGATCTATGAGCTCATTGGCGGGTGGAGTCACCCAGGAGGTAGACGGGACAGACCCGAAGGCCTCCAGAAACATTGATTCCTCTTGGGAAGGATTATCGGGGGACCAACCACCCCTTTGTTTGAGAAGCTCTGACATGTCTGCAAAGGAGATATCATCAGGTGGTGATCCCCTTCATCAAAATCAGTGTCTTCAGTGACTGACTCTTGTGAGAGTCTAAGTGACTCCTTTTGCATGTTCTCTTTTGAGGAACTTCCTCAGTTCGATGCTCTGGGGAGGTATTGGAAGAGATAACAATACTCTACTGGGTAGCCTGGAGACTGGTTCAGGCTGGCTGTCCCTGTGGAATTAATGAATGAATCCCTGGACACAAAACTGAATGAGACAGGGATGTCAGATCCAATTTAGACAGAGTTGTCTGAACTCTAGATATAGACAATACTCTCTCCACTACCTCAAAAGTGGAGTGTCTACATGAAGCAGAAGCTGAGGGATGCAACAAGACAGGCTTGCAGATCGTCAGCTCCCACTAACCCACAGGCAAACCACCCGAAGAGGGAGTTGAAGCCAAGATATCTAACGCCAATGCTCTGAGGGGAAGAGATGGCTCCTACAACTTCAGAACTGAATCCAACACCCTGAAGCTAGTGTCAATGCTTTGGCTCTGAGTCATCCAGCTCCTCGATACTCAGGACAGCCCAGAGAAACTACTGGAGTCAAAGAAGCCAATATCTTTGGATCTGAAGATGATGACTCCATGGCTTTTGAATCAGATGTCTCTGAAACCAAAGCATAGATTGGAGAAGGAGCTAAGAATGGAGGTGTAGCTCTATGAAGGGTCTCCAGACCCAAATGAATCAAAGCCAAAAGGACCCTCATTTGAATTTGCATTCTGAGAAACTTCCTCATCATCCCATCCACATTTGCTTCAGATAGGTTCCTGGAAGACTGAAGAGAGGAAGAAGTAGACTGCGGCCTCGAATTACATCTTGGAGACTGTTCAAGAAAAGGAGAAGAGAGCCTGGATGTGATCGGCTCTGAGATCAAAGAGGAGAATGGATACAGTGGGATCTTTTGGACTGTAACTTTGGATCCAACAAGTTTAGTTGGAGGCTCTGAAGATAGAGCTGAAGAAGAAGTTGAAGCAGAAGGTAGATCGACGATCTCTTATTAGACACTCTGGCCCCAGAGTTGCCGTTCTTTTCTTGTCTTTTGGAGCTTGAGTCCCAGTAGCTGTAAGCCCTTAAGAATCAGTTTGTTCTTTCTATCAATAAGAGCATGAGAGCTGAATCTCTTACAAATATCACACTCAATATCTAGGTGCTTAGGGCCTAGACAATATACAGATTCAGTGTGGGCATCTGAATTTGGGATTTTATGCCCACACCACACATTTCTTCAAGCTGGATGCTTATCATACAAGTTGAAGTGGGAAAAAGAATCAAAAGGAAAAAAGGAATTTTTTTTTTTTATTTTTATTGAAAGGAGAGAGAGAGAAAGAATTACCAACATACCTCTGAACATGTTAGAGCAAGAAATCTGGACAAAGCCATAAATATGGGGGGGGGGACAAAGGCCCAAAAATAGGGACAACTTTTTAATAATACTCTTACAAACTTAGAAAATTAATAGAATAATAGGATTTGCATTACTGTGAATTTTCAAATGGGTATGAAGTCTGAAACTCAAATGTCTGTCATTATTTTCTGGCTTCAGTCCTTAATGATTTGCCAATAATTTGCCAGTAAACCAAACTTTTATGAGAAACAGACCAAAACATGAGGCAAAAATTTGAACATTCTGCAAAAATCTGGAGAGTTGAGACGTATGAACCAACCAACAATAGTAATTTTAGGAGTACTACAAAATACTATAAGCAAAAAGGGATAGGATTACCAACAATGATATAAACAGTACTAAAAGTACAAGAAAATTATATATATAGGGCTAAAGGGAGGAGAAGATAGTACTATAGATATTACAGAAAATCTGAGAAAGTTAAACTTACTGACCAAAGAGACAGATATACCTAAAACTCGAGAACTCGCAATCTAAGTCTGATCGCTATGGCAGAAAATGAGATCTGAGGTATGTTATGTGGCTGAGGCATTACGGGTAAAGGGAGGAGCTTGACAATTCAAGTGTTCTATGATCTGGAAGAAGCAGCTGAGTTGGATCCTAGGATCGGATCCAAATCCAACTGTTAAAGAATGAATGAAAATGACATTGTGCATCGCTTAAACACTGTACAATTGTTTCAACACTCCTACAATTTACTAGTCCTAATATGTATTAAGTATATCTGACAGCCTTTTCATAGGTAGGTACTAGGCTACTGGCCCTAGGGCCTATATAAGCCTAGCCAAAAAGGGTACCCTGGCTTTCGCCAACCAAGAAAATTATTTTCCTGTGCCCCTGTCAAGAAGTGATCCCTGGGGTGAATTTCCTATTTCCCATCGAATTATCAAGATTTTTCTTGAAGAGTGCTAATGAGGAGCTCTGTTTGACATAGACAGGTAGTCTGTTCCAGAGTATGGGAAGTCTCTGGGACAGGAATCTATCCCTCCAGCATGTTTTGTTTATTGTGGTGACAAGGTTTAGGTCCCTAGAGTGTGTAGCTTGGAGGGACTGGGATTTCTTTAAGTGGAGCATGTCCAACAGCTCTGGGTTTGACATAGCTTTGTATGTTAGGCAGAGATCGCCTCTGAGTAGGCGATATGTGACCAAGTAAAGCTGGAGTTTTTTGAGACAGTCTTCGTAGGACATCTGTTTGAGGCCAGTAATCCTCTTTGTGAGGTATTTCTGTGGTCTTTCCAGTTGTTGTTGATGCCTTGTGAGGTACATACCAAAAGGGGCGTTGTACTCTATTAATGGCTCTAATGAGTGATGAGTAGAGGGAAACAATGACCTCTTTTTTCTGGATGAGAAACCTTTTGTGATGAGGTGTGCCACATAGAAGGATTTCCTGACCACTGTGGTGATGTGATTATCAAAGGAGAGACTACTGTCCACCTGTGTCCCAAGGTCTCTTATCACACTTTCGGTGTTAAGCAGACTACCGCCTATGTGGTAGTTCATGGGTACAGAGTTTTTCCAAAGGAGATGACAATGCACATTTTGGCATTGAGCTTGAGGCCATGGCTTTGACACCAGGCATCTGTCTCAGTGAGGCCCTTTTGTAGGATGTCCACATCGTTAGGTGTTTCGATTATGGCTACTAGTTTGCGGTCATCTGCAAACTTAGCCAAAGACCTTCTGTGTTAGCCTGTACTTCAGAGAAGTAGATACCAAACAAGAGAGGACCCAGGACTGAACCCTGTTTTACTCCACTTGTCATTGGTCTGAAGTCTGATTTGGAGTCTGCTACTTTCACAGTGTGGGTTCTGTACGTAAGCCAGTTGGCAACCCATCTTGTGACACAGGTATTTATACCTAGTTTAGTGAGTTTATTTATAATTCCAGAGTGGGGGATGGTGTTGAAAGCCTTGGCGAGATCTAGATAGGCTGTGTGAACCCCTTTACCCTCATCTATGGCTTTGGTGACTGCTTCAAAGAAGTCTATCAGGTTTAGGAGACATGATCTGCCTTTTACAAACCATAACTGTGTGGGGTCCAGAGTTTGGAGATCTCCAATCTCTTTGTTTATGAGTTCCATGATGATACGTTCCATGGCCTTGCAGATCGGGCTTGACAGGCTAATGGGGCGGTAGTTCCCGGGGTCTGTCATGGCTCCCCCTTTGTGGCGTGGGATAACCGTCGTGGTGTGCCACTCAATGGGCACAAAGCCTGAGGTGAGGCTATGACTGAACATGGTACTTAGGTGGGGTGCCAGTTCATTCTGTAGTTCATGTAGAAGGCAGCCTGGGATGTTGTCAGGTCCCATGGATGCTGTGTTCTTGGCTTTGGAGAGTGAGGTTTTTACCTGTGCAGTGGTGATTACAGGAACTTTGCATTCTTCCGGTATAGAGATGGGCCCTTTAGGGGGTGAGAGGGGGGTAAAGTTAGCACTGAACATATCTGCCAGGATGCTGGCAATATCAGTTGGTTCTGTATATTTAGTGCCATTGTGCTGTAACTCAGAGCAGATCTGAGTGTTGCCACTGAGATTCTTGACATAGCTATAGAATGCTTTGTGGTTGTCTTTAGAATCAATGACGATTATGTTTTCATAACTAGCTTTGGAGGATTTTATAGGGGATCTCAGCTTCTTACTGAGGCTGGCCAGGGAGTTCCGCCAATCATGGGATTTTACCCTTTTTCACAACAGTTTCTTTCTTCTGTTGTAGAGTTTGTTTATGGCAGAAGACCACCACATTGGCTTCCATTTTTTTGGAGGATAGCATCTTGGTTCTGTTAGGGATAGCACGATCCATGCACTCGTGTAAGTGCTTATAAAGTGCATTTGTGTAGGATTCAGCAGTCGTACCTCTA